>NW_005434444.1:0-42501 GCF_000315625.1 Guillardia theta CCMP2712
TTTATCTCTTGCCATGGGCTCAAGGCTTCTCCATAACTTTCCGTGCCCTTGAAAAGTTTTGCCGCATCCTTTTCTTGCGGATAAATTCCGGTTTCAACTTCTTCAAAGGGCATATCTTTTTTGCTATTCCATTCTCAACAAATTGTTCCCCACAGCGCCAACGTTGACACAGGTTCTTACAGTCTACCTTCTGCACAAAATCGTAACTTTGAGGAACCATACAGATTTCACCTGTGTCCCACTTGAACAAATCCCCTTGTACTGATGAGTCCGTGCCAACACCCCAGGTCATGTCATGCCCACTGCCGCCGCCACCTGACGACTCCGAGGTCATGCCTGCCGATCTGTCACATCCACCCGTACTTCGCCTGTACTGGAACATTTGTTCAATGCGTCGAGACAATTCTTGAATAGACTCGTTCAGTCGTTGCTCCAATTCCTTTATATCATCTCTCTGTACAGGTACAACACCATTGATTTCGATTTTCTTTAGGATTGTTTCTGTCACAGCTTCAGGTATCTTCGTTATTCCAACCTTCAACTCTTCTCGCAGCATGTTGATTTCTTCCCTTTTTGCATACTTCCAAGTATCCTTGCACCGTCAACAAATTCTTGCCTTCTTTTATACGCATCTCTCCATTGACTTTTTTCTCAGTGACATGTTTCGCATATGCTTGGATGATTTTATCCAAGTTCTGGTCTAAAGTCATCCCAGTCATTTCCTTTTACCCCTATCGCTGTGAATTCCTGATTGTGCTCGAAATAAAAGTCCTTCAATGCGCTCTTTTATCCTTGTAATGCGCCAACAGACAACGTCTGATGTTTGACATTGTTGGCAGTGGAGCTCGATGCTTCCTCTACCATGTGCTCACCGTCATCGGAGTCACTCTCGTCGCTACTGTCGTCATCGGCGTCTATGTCGCCATGTTGCCCTCGCCTCCTCTTCCTTCTCTTTGTCATACCGGTACTTCTTGTCAAATAGCCGAACAATCCCTTAACTGCCATGCATGAAAGTGGTAAATTCAATTGTCCAGACTCATTCAAAGCGTTTAAGTATATTTCATACTCGTTGGACTCGCCTGCTCTTTGAGCTCTTTGAGCGCGCTTCGCTTTCTTTCGGAGGATATCGACGAGTTTTAGAATTTTGTAACGATATACCTTCTGAGTGCTCTCAGCGATTCGTTTGTTCCTCATCGCATCATACGCATGTATATCTCGGTCTGTTCTGTTAGTAGACACATCCCTCGTGAAAGAGGCTACACTACTTGCATTGTCCGCTGTCTCTGTCCCCAGACGCAATCCATTTTCGGTCAGTGGGGTGGTTTTACGTTCAACTGTTCGCATACACCAACAATACTTTACTTAACTTTTTCCTGGTACAAATTATTTCAGCGCAATCTTTGACGCACGTATCCTAGGAACGTCATGTTAGATAACTTGTATACTACCGGTCCTTGATTTTGCATGGAAAAGTACCCCGTACATTATATACTATATCAAGTTGCGTGCTCAATAACTACTTTTTTAAATTTTATTACTGCGCGCAACCCTATAACCCTAAAAGGACAGCAACAGATATATAGGGATTGCGCCATAAAAATTAATTGTTATATTATTGATCCAAACAAAAAAAGACATCAAATTTTGATGTCCTCATTTTAGGTTATTTGCTTCGATGGCATATAGCGTAACAGCATCACCTTCCCGCTCGGTTGGATCTCCTCCTGCTCATCCCTACCGGTCGGTTGGAACCCCACCTGCTCATCCTTCTCGCTCGGGCGGATCTCTTCCTGCTTCTACCCGCTCGGTCGGATCTCCCCTCAGTGTTTCTACCGGCTCGGTCGGATCTCTTCCTGCTTCTACCCGCTCGGTCGGATCTCCTCCTGCTTCTACCCGCTCGGTCGGATCTCCTCCTGCTTCTACCCGCTCGGTCGGATCTCCTCCTGCTCCTTCCCGTTTGGTCGGATCTCCTCCTGCTCCTCTTTATGCCTCATCTTCTCCCCGAGCTCAGCAGTTTCGTCCGAGTGAACTCATGGTTAACAAGCGCTCTCCTGGCACGACATCAGTCAGACTTTCATTTGGACATCAAGACCATGCTGAGCCAACCAGACTGTCCGCAAGTCCTACCGGGTCGCCAGGGCCTCATACACGCGCGTTGCAGTTTTCACCCTCTAAGGCGCCATTCCACCCCCTCAGCACTTCGACGTCGTCAAGACCTCCTAGTCCCCAGCTTCGCTCCTCCCTTGAGACTCATCTGATTACCCCCAATGCTTCGAGGATATCATGGCAGAGTAGTCCAATGACTGACGAGACGGTAGGAAGTACAGGGTTGATCTTACGCAAGTCAGCGGATGGAGTCATCATCGTGGCTCATCTTGCCGTGGGTGGACCAGCAGACTTGAGCAGGAGAATCTCATTGCATGACAGACTTTTATCAGTTGATGGTCACTTTCTGACAAGCGAGCTCAGCCATGAACAGATTGCTGATCTTCTTATGGGCCCAGTTGGTTCAATCGTACATCTGTCTTTCCTACGCAATGACCCTGAGAGTGAGTATAGTGTCTGTCTTGTGCGAGCGCGAAGCTTTGTGAGGGGGCAATCACCTCAAGTCGATGCAAGAATGCGACGCGAGCGACTGGCAGATGAAATATATCGCGAAATTTACAAGAGAAAGATTCGATCAATGACAAAGATGCTACTATTCACATGGAGAGAGTTTGCACGATCTCAAGTAATGCTTTCAAATATTGGCTTATCTTTGACGTCAAGGGTGTTGGCAAATATTCTGGAGAACTATTTCTCCAATTGGCAACGTTTCATTGCAATTGAGCACGAACGATCTATTAATGTACTCTTTTGATTTAAATGACTCGCATGATAATTCACTTCATCAGAGACAGCATGAAATTGAGGCAATTCAAAGAAATGATCAGCTCAGGTTTGAACAATCACTTTTAACTAGCTTGTTGATGTGTTTCAAGGGTTGCCCAAGTACAAGCCTATGCTGAAAGAATCCGAAATCACATTACGATCGGAAAAAGGAACGATTCTGTCTGGAAGCAGATTTCATCATTGTTTTTGACAGTTCTAGCAGGGTGTCTGTACTTGCAGTTCACTTGCACGAGTGGCATTCCTGTACAAAAATGCAACGGTGGAGCTGTTTTGGATCACTCGAAGCAACTCACTTCTTGCAGGCTGCGGACAGAGGTTGTCATGGCGTGTGCGAAAAGATTGAGCGCTGCAGAAAGCATGAGGTTGCAGTCCGGTCATGCCCCATATGAATCTGTTGAGCAACTTTCTAACAAATGATGTAGAGAATGACAACGTGATTGTGATTAACCAACTGAGGACTTCGTTGCATTACCAGATTAGACAAATGGTGAGAAATTGTAACCAAAGTGATACTCACTAAGAAGAATTAGAACATAGATCTGTGCAAAGCTTTCGAGGAGGTCGAAGAGCTGGAACAAAACTTCAAACAACAAGAAAAGGCTCAATCAATGAATAGCCGTTCATTGATATCCCAACTCGTAGAGATGAAAGGAATATGCCAAGATGCCATCAGCGATCTAACAGATCTCCAATTGAATTTTGAGAATGATCGCGCATTGCATGCTTTGCAGGCTTCGAAATTATCCAACCAGATTCAAAATGTGCTTGAAGTCAAAAATCGTATTTTGATCGATTACGAGGCTGCAAAACAAACAATTTTGCAAAAGGTTTCCTGTTTGTTTTCTGGCTTGTGTTATAATGCTGTAAAAAAGGACGCCGCATTGCACACGACCCAAGACAAGATGAGGCAGATTGAAAGCTTGATGAATGAATGGGCTTCAGAAAATTCATTGCAACAGAAGGTTTGTTCTTCCCTTATTGCGGGATAATGATTCTTGGGCAAAGATGCTTGAGGATGCGCAGGGAGAATGCAATGCAATTCGCGAAGCTCATGCAGGCTGTGAAGGCCTCATCGAAGCTCTGAGGTGACATCGACAAATCTGTTTGTTGGTAATGACCAATGTGGCAAGAAAACAAAATCAAGAGCTTCAAGATCAATTACAGAGCCTGATGAGAGAGAATATGACAAAGCAACAACGGCTCTGTGCGCCTATGCAAGGAGAAATGAGGAAGATGCAAGGACAGGATGCTGCTGGAGTCGGGCTCCTTCTAATGAAGGCATCTGCAGCTCAACAAGAGGTCGCTGTCTTCGCCTCCTTCCTCTTCCTCGCCTGCTCATTCCTTCCGCTAGGTTGTGAAGGTAGTCAAAATCACGCCTGGTGGCGCTGCAGCACAAGACGCTCGCATCCGGGTGGGGATTGAGCTGACTATGCTCAACCTTCATCTCTTCTCTTATCGTTGCAACAGGTTGGTGACATCATCGTTGCTATCGATGGCGCGTCTCTTGTTGGACTCAGCATGGATGAGATTTGCTCGCGTATCCGTGGGCCGGAGGGTCAACCGATTTCTCTCAGCGTCGAGAGGAAGGAAGATGGCTCCCTGCTCAGCATGGAAGTCTGTTTGCATCGCCAAGTCGTGCCAACAGAGCACAGGACCGTCACATTGGCTGCCGCAGCCCCCCCTGAACGAGGGTATCCAGGGGAGATCCAACCAAAAGCACACGGCAAGGAATCGAATGAAACGGCCGATGCAGGACAGTTGAATCTTGTGGACGCGCTGAAAGAAAACTTGTTTTTTTCTGCAATCAACGAAGCATTTCAATCCATCAATCGACCAAGAGATCAGAACGACGATGTGATCATGATGTGAATGAGAGGGTAAGGGAGATCAAGACGTGCTGCTCTCGTTGTACGCCATGTTTGTTTCTAAAATACAGCAACTTAAGATGATTCTGAGGTTGTCTCATCTCCAAGAGCTTCAAGGAGGATGGCGATCGAAGCGATCTGTCATCTCCATGTCAATCTCGTCTCTACATCTCCTGCCGTCTGTCTGTATCACTCGCTGAACCCGAGGGTTCAACTCGTGGCCGTCTTGTGTCCTGTCTCCATCTCTTGCAGGCGGAACATAGCCGGGCATGGCCGACAAGAAGAAGATCGACACTGTACTCCAAGCTGCACAGAAAAATCGTAGGATAGATTGCCAGATTTCGTTATCAAAGAGCTGAGCAGGAAAGAATCGAGCGAGCAATTGAGAGAAGCAATGGAAGGGGAGTAGGAAATAATCCATCAGCAGGTGAGTCAGCGGCTTTGCGAGCTTCTCTTGGTTTGTGCCCACAACTTGCAGCACTGAACGAGGATCGTCATGCAGAACTTGACTGATGTTCCCAGGGTTTAAAACCTTACCCCTATCCAAGCGGGTGAGCTGCAATGAGCACAAAAAAGATATCTTTTACCGGTGAATGATCTTCAGTCTCCTCTGATCCAAGCCCAGCTGATTTGCGATGTCGGCAAAGATTTGCTCTCCGCCTAGCAGAGTTCGATCGAGGGTAAGAGCCGAAACCTCGCTCACTGACCCGTTGTATTTCACTCGCACGATCTGAAATCAGGTCGATGGTCAAGACCATAACCAGTAAGTCAAGCAATAAAGTTGAGCACGATACAAACACGTCAAAAGATACATATGATCATCTCAAAAGCTCACGTCCGTCTTTCTTCTCACTACAAGTTTCAGCATCGTCATCGTACCATGCTGTTGCTCTTTCTGTTGTTCTTTGCAAAACCAGGGCAGTGCATTTCCCGAGTGCTATTTTCAAGACATTCATTCTTCTGTCCTTCATAGACAATAGAGAGAGATATTTCCATTGAGGCGGACCCATTCCATGCTCGTACAAGGCCTATCGGGCAAACATGTCCCGCAGGTGCGCATGGCGGGTTGAGAGGAGGCGGCTCTTCACTCCTGCAAGGGAGTACTCCCTCAAGCTCAAGTGTGGAAGGACTCTTGGCATCAGCGAGTGGGGGGATCCCTCTAGCGCCTGCAAGACCGTCGTCTATCACCATGGTCTTCCGTTTGGCAGACTCGAGCCGTCCATTTATCTTTCGAACGCGCATGCTCATGAAGCCTTCGCGAAGATGGGAATCCGCCTCATATCTGTGGACAGGAACTTCGACCTCTGCACCTGTCTGTCTCGTGACATGAGCGCAGGCCAGGAATCGGCAAGTCCACCAACCTTGCAAGTCGCTCACCGCACGACTTTGCTCAAGACTTGTCTCATGTAGCAGACGAGCTCAATGTCTGCTGCTCGACTCGCATCGTGTCGGCGCTGACGTCGCTTCAGATTTCTCATTTTGCCGTGGTTGGCTTCTCTGCTGGCGCCTCATACGCCCTGGCGCAAGCCCAGCAAGATGCGAGGGTGAAGGCGGTGGCTCTAGTGGGGGCATCCGTTCCTATGGTAGACCTCTGATCCCTTGCACGTGCGAGACAGTGAGACTCGGCAACAGTATCTAATGGTGAGCCGTGAAGACTCTCTCGTAAGCCGAGGGCTGGCATGCCTGGAGTTCGCATCCTCCAAACTTCCTGCTTCGATCGCAGGGATACCTTCCTACAGCCTTGCGCTGCTGTTGAAACAAATCTCACACATGTCTCCATCTGCCGCGACCAGGTAGATTCTGCTTCTCATGACCAGTGAGGTAACAACGTGAAGATTGCTAGCCCGTTGTGAGCCTAGAAACGTCCTCACCTCAGATGAGGAAGAGACTGCTGGTGCGATGGTAAGCTTGTGCCTTGGATCTCTACATCTTTCGAAGTTCGTGCAGATCCATCAAACTTTACAAGACGCCGTCGGGCAAGGGCTTTTGGGATTTGGAGAGGATTTTCTTACAGTTTTGGGGGTACGTTTGCCTTCTTCAAATTCAAAATCACCAAAGGTTCATGCTAATATGGGAGCGCAGCGGGGATTACAACTCAACTTGTCTGACATTGGAGTTCCTGTGCTCCTTTTTTTTGGCAAGTCAGATGATCTTGTTCCCTTGGGTACATCAGCATGGCTTGCGTCCAGATGCTCTCGGCCCAGATTGCGCCTCTGTAGTGGAGGTGACCTTGCTTGTGCACAAGCAATCTTGACATCCTGGTTTCAAGGGCATGGAATTTTGTTTCATCAATTCATCAGCTTGCTATCCGAGCTACGAGATATTCTCAAAGAGGGGGAATGATGGTGTGTAGAAAAATCTAAAATGAACTTGAGAGTGGCAAATTGTTATTTTACGCTTTTCTAGGGAAATCGCGGCAACATGTGAAGCAGACCAAAGTTGCTTTCTCATTTGTTCCATTGCATCTCCCTTGTATTCTTCAAGCATCAGAGGAAGTTGACTCGTGTTTTCTCAACCTTCAGGTGCAAACAAGAAAGGTGTCTTTAAAGTAAATATACTGAGTTGCAACATAGCGAAGTTATCGAGATTCTAATGAAATTTAAACAAGAAACACAAGTTAATGTAAGCGCCATGGTAGAGGATGAACATCATTTCACTGGTCCAGGCATTATCAATATTCCATCAGAGTCCGAATACATGTAATCTCCAGGACGGATCGTGACTCCACCAAAGTGCAAAGGCACATCCCTAGAAAAAAAGTTTCATCGTCCTGATTGAGTTTTGCTATCATGGCAGAAACCAGACAATACCTGACCCCCTTTTCATCTTTGTGGGATTTCACAGGATGTGTGTTGAGTGCTTTAACCCCAATGCAAATATTTGAAATTTCCTTGCGCATCATATGTTACCACAACGCGCTGCAAGCATGCAACAAGGTGAATACAAGACGTACTTTTGAATCCCGAATGCAACCGTACACAACAATTCCAGCCCAGCCATTTTTTTCACCTGGACAAAGAGTAAGATGAGATTGCTGAGTTCCCTTTTTGGTGATGCCAAGAAGAAATGGCGTTACCAATCTCTGCAAGGTTGCCACCGAGCATAGCGCATCGTGTTGACCCTCCTGCATCCACTACCAACACTCGGCCATTCCCGTCTTCTTGCAGAGTTGCACGAACCTGCGATGACGATTGCATCAGGATCATATCAAGGCAGAGAAGGATGGTGCGTTAGCGAAACAGTGGAGGTGGCACACAAAGAATGAAGATCGTACAAGAGGATTGCTCTCATATGCCTTGATCGTAACGATACTTCCACAAAATTCTGATTGACCACCAAAATTTTTGAAATTCAGAGAAGGGTCAATGACTTTTACACCATGATCTGATGAAATCTGGATGACTTTTGAGTCATGCGTATCTCAGCGACCAGTAAGGGCAGACCTTAGACACGTCTAGACCATATGAATCGCAAATATCAGCCGTCGCAAAACTCTGCAGCAAGGGAAACTCGTCTGTCAAGCCATTCAAGCAAAAGTGAGAGCAAGAACATACGCTGAGAAACGCCCTTGGTGCAAATTGCTGTGAAGGTGCACGAGTGTAGAAAGAGCTTCGAGATGAAAGTTGAGTTGCTAACTGCATGCCCTTGAAGCAACTTGGGGAGAAGAAACTTCGTGTCCCATGCTTCAATGCGTTCATGATCCAACTTATTGTCTTGAAGAAAAGATGTCAATTTAAGCAATGTAAGGCTAGCGCGGTGAGGCTACGAAACGGATGGGAGGAAAAGAGAAGGAGCAAGAGCAAGAGCAAGAGGAAGAGGAAGAGCAAGAGGAAGAGGAAGAGGAAGGGTTTAGGGGAAGCATACACTGACGCAGAGGCAGGCACCGCAGATAAAGCACTGCTGCAACAAACTTGTTTTTCGGGGCCCGGGCCCTAGACCGGCCGACCGGAAGAGCGGACCGAGGCTCCGGGTCTCTTGAGTGAAATTTCTACTCCGTATCCAACCTGAGGACAAGAAACGTATCCGACTGATGACGTCTTTTTTCTTTACTCAAAGTTAAGTTAAAAGATCAGTACGACATGATAAAATAAACACCCTCTGCAAATTTCGTATCCGACCCGACATTTTGCCCCACCTCGTGACCACTCGTGACATGTATCCAGTTGTGTAACAGATATGTAGTAAAGTAGAACCTCGAAATAGAGGTTTTCGATGACATACAGTCCCATTCTTACAAAGAAAAGCGAATGAAGATATGAAAACAGATCTTATTGAAGATATTGGTGATTTGAAAAGTCGCAAAAAACATGCGACCGTAAGAAAAAACATGATAAGGCTTACTGGTCACGTTACGAAGGAAGAAAACGAGGAAAACTCCGCAGAGGATTTCAAGAGGCCAGGAGTGCGCGAGTTCATCTTGTAGTCCAAGAAAGCAGAAGATGCCATGAATGTGGCCGAGCGAGAAAGAGACAGCCATGGTACTCATGTAGCGGCTGAGCAAGAAAGAGACGGCCATGGTACTCATGTAGCTAGCTAATAATTCCTTGCTGTGAAGGAGTGACAAAGATGGTTTAGTCTCTAATTGATGATAACTACTCAGATGGTTACATCATTTCTTTCGAAAATGTTTTTGCTCAATGTGCATACTAATGCGTTGTTCCAGGTCTCGCACTTGTTGCTACATCTCCTATGATTTCTCCAAGAGTAGCTCAGATATTCCCACGAAAGAAGAATGGCGAAGAAAAACGTCCCTGCGAAATTGTGACGCTGAATGCCGATGTCATCGTAGGGCTCTTTCACCTGAGGCAGACAGAAGCTGCACGTCATCTTGTATGTGTTTGTGTTTTCTCCTTCCCAAGTCTCGACTTACGATCTCGTCCCAGGGGATCTCGCTCTCAGCGTTGAAGAACGCTTGCAGACAACTTGGCGTCGATCGGTGGCCCTACCACAGGGTTGTCAACCCTGTCAGAGTGAAAGGAAACAAGTCCAAGGGAGAAGCTGCTGGCAGTTCCAAGTTTCTCGAATCCTCAGCTGAAGAGGAGTCTGAGATCGACGAGTTTTCTCTCTTCCAAGAAGCGATGAGGCATGTGGAGCGCAGACAATCTTACTGAGCCCAGAGTTTCCTCCTGCTTCTGTGACGTGTACATTATTGAAATATATGTTTTCCTAAATACATTCAAGTAGCTTCTATGTTGCATAATTTCAAAAGTTGATTTCTTCTGTACATTACAGAATGTTTCCCTCTAGCGTCATCTGACTAGATCGACCATTTACGTCGAGATTTTGAGATTTGCCCATAACTTACGTCCCTCAGCATCTTTTGTGGCAAGGATGAAGCAATAATGTTGCTTGCAAGATACATTAAGCATGTCAACTAGCAGAGCAAATGTTACCTGGATCATCTTCCACTCTTCGATCTCATCTAACCACTCAATCTTAGCAACTCTGATACAAAAAATCATCATTTCCTCTCTGTCTGCAACAGAATCAGAACCTGCTCTTCTCCTCCTCTGGAAGGCCGTCGTAAAAGTCCTGCATAGATATTGCCTCGCATGTTTCCCAGGTTGCCTTACCATTTCAATAAGCATGCTTTCGTGCAAAGCCAACGAAAAGTAACTCAGGTTCACCTCAAGATATCGCTGCTTTTGAGAATCACAGTCTGGATAGGCTTCGAAGGACTGGCAAAAGTCTTGAGAAGGGAGAAACGATGGTTTAGGGGCAAACGCATTGCTGACCAGAAGGGGGCATCCTCGCAGCGAAATATTCTGAGCCATCACCTTCCCAAAGGGATCATGCGGATGGATCTGTTTTGAGTGATTCAACAGTGAACTCAAGCATTGAAAACCTGCTCGTAAGTGAAGAAAATTGAACAGGGGAAAAGATTCGCCGCCCACTCAATGATTCTAGTTCCTTCAGCTACAACAACTCAAACATGAAAATTCACTCCACGGTCCTTGTACCAGGCTTCATGTATATCAGCACACATTCACTGCCTCAATGTCATTGACAATTTCGACAAGCGACCTCGAGACCTACCTGATGAAAAGTGTCGGAGCTGAGAAGTCAACTCCAGCGCTCCCCAAAGCAGCTTCAAGCTCCTGCTCTATTGTTTACATTTGAATCGCAGTCTCAGCAAAGGCACCTGACAGTTTCTCATATCACAGGACAGCAGCGTGTACTCTCGTGTTCGAAGCCCAAGATCGCCTTCTTTGTCATCCACTTCAGTTTCAGGCTCTTCACTTTCATCAATCTGAAAAGCTCGAATCAAACGAGAGAGATCATTTTGACAAGCGGTGACTTGAATTTCAAGTATCTTCTTTAGTGCGTCAGATCGCATGATCCGATCTTTCTTGAATTTTACGACATCGTCAAAATCTACTTCAAAGTATCCTCCCCGTGGTTGCTGTGAAAACAGAATCTTTTACTTCCTGGCATTCATGTTGGCGAATCACCTTGCTCATGTTCTTGAGGTAGAAAAATGTGCTGTCCAAGCCAGATCCAAGAATCACAATCTGCTCCCGGAGGTTTTGACCATGAGCAAGATCGCTCTCTACAACACCATGGTAACTCCAGCGACACATGTATTCTCCATCCACCTGAGGATGAATCGTCGCTGTTGTTTCCGCATGCTTCTAGAAACTGAAATATGACATTCCTGTCGGCGATCTCAGCTTCCAAGGTGCAGGTTATGGACTTCACCTCACGGCTGTTACTCGGGCATAATGCCCACGATTGATGAGAGGAGGTCTGCTTCCCGATCTAGACACGAAGACGTGTATGAAAGGATCCTACGCACGTGAAAGAATCAACATCTCCATCCGTTTGGAAATCACACATCACTCGACGTACTTGGTAGTATCCCTTGGACGATGCTATGGACTTGCACAAAGCTATTGCAGGAGAGCAGGTATCAGAGGTACTCTCCAATCTCTCGACCTCATGTGTCATGCATATACTGTAGGATATTGACAGCCTCAACACGATTCCGCCAACTTACCTGCATCTTCGCTCGTTGCCATGACGGCCTTTTCATGTTCTCTCTGCGAGGACATGGTCGGGGCTCTACTTGCTCCTCCCTCCTTGGGCGCTTCAGCTGCTTGTTTCTTCGTCTTCCTGTCTCCCCTTACGTCTCCTCTTCTCCATGCTGCGTCTCTGACTTGCTAGCGCCGTCAGCCATGTCTCGCTCGCACCTCCCTCATTTCGTTTCGGCAAGCCTGCCTCACTGAGCAAGGGAAGGGCAAGCAACTGCTCCTAGCAAAGGAAAGAAGGCGAAGATGGAGGGAACGAGGGGCGGGGGTTGGGGGGATGAGAGGAGGGAGGAAGAGAGGAGGGAGGAAGAGAGGAGAGGTGAAGACAGACACGCGCGCACACCCACAAGGCCAGGGCTTCAGTTGTCAGCCGTTTACTTGTTCAGGTTGTGCTTTGACACCAGTGACATGTGATGCCAGGCTCTTTTCCTTGGCTGCATGGCTGACTGCCATGCCTTGCTGTTCTTGTAGCTGCCCTTCAACTCCATGCTAGCCATGGCATACGCCACGGCGGATCCAGAGATCCATCATGTGTCGTGGCGAAGATTGCATGGTAAAGCACGAGAGGGATAGGAGCGGCAGAGTAGCAGCAGGCCGACAATACCATGGCCTCCTTCTCACGGCAAGATGAGTTCGAGAAGCATCTCCGAACCATCAGACAAGGCTTGTTTGTTGGCCTCCCTGACGCCACCATGGCGGCAAGAAACCCTGTGGTGCTGACCCACTCTCTGCCTCCTGTGAATCGCCAGCTCTGAACAAGGTTGTAGGCGCCCACGAAAGCGAAGCCCAAGAATATCAAGACCGAGCAGCTCAAGTCGTGGTTGGAGAAGGTCTACGGGGGTCAGATCCATCCTCCTCGAACCCGTTCGGCTGCGATCCCAAGAAAGCCGCTCAACAAGGCGCGTCCAAAATCAGCGGCGAGTCAAGAAGCAGGGCGAGGGGACCCTTACGAGGCTCTACTCAACTGGAGGGATACGACCTCTTCGTTGGGAGATGCAGACGCGAGGCAGGCAAGCAAGCAGGACCTGTTGTACTGGAAACAACAAAGCGATCGCTTGTCATGCGTGAAGCAACCTCGAAGCTCGGTCACGCAAGGGCTGCAGGAATCCGACCCACCCCAGTTCTCAGCGTACCAACCAAGGAGCGTTCGCTTCATTCGACGACATGACGAGAGTCGCGAGGAGTTGTCGGGCTCGCTGCTTGCTAGCCCTCGCGGGGCTGGCCTCGTGTCTTCAAAGCTGTCGGATGTGGATGAGCACAGCGATGATGACGGGATGGTTGACATCGACAGCGAGTTCAGCGACGAGTCTCTTCCCTCAGAGGACTTGGAGGAGGACCTGGACAACCATGATTCGGCTCTGCGACACCGGCATGTGGTTGTGGTAGAAACGCCTCCTGCCTTTGAGGAGGAGAGAATCGAATATCGACCCAAAGACTGGCAACCCAGACAAGGCCTCGCATGCCACAACCGTCCTCAGACTGCTCCCATACGGAGAGAGCAGCAAACCATCCGCAGGAGCAAGTTGGTCATCGCCCAAGCCCCCAACGGGAACGTGAGACCCCAACGGAGGATCGCGAGTGCGAGTAGAGTGAGACTTCGGCTGCTTTTATGCGACAGCCTGTGACGTAACTTGCAGTTCCGCCCTCCCCCTCCTCTTGCAGCGACGGTTACTGTTGACGATGGTGAAGCTGCTCGTACCAAGGATGAAGCGGCAGCGCTGGCCATCCGACGGAAGCGAGGAAGCAAGCAGAAGATTTTCATTATCTGCGGCTCTTTCCAGGACATCCGCGAAGGGCTCGTTAGACGAGGGTGGTGTGAGAATAGCACAAAGGACAGTCGAGTCTTCGATTTCAAGGTCATCATAGTCCCATCATTGGCTTCCTTTCGCTCTGTGTGTTCGTAACCTATCTATCGGTTTCTCCTCCTCCTCTCTGTAGTTGTCTTGCTTTCTGTCCCTGAACGTCTTTCAGTGGACCCTGTATGACAACGACGTCGGCTATAAGGACCTGAAGCGCAACCAGATTGTCAATCACTTTCAGGGAAATTGTGAAATCACTTCCAAGGGTCTTCTTTGCCGGAATCTTCGCAACTGTGTCTGGGCAATGGACCTTGACCCTGACACGGTTCAGCCCAAGTATGCTTACATTTATGTTCGCTTATGCTGCCTCCTCCTCCTTTAGTCTTTTAGGCCTCAGTGCTGTGTGCAAGCAGTAACGTTTTCCCTGTCCTGTTTCTGATGACTAGCCGTTCGCTGCTCGCCTTCGCTCTGAACTTTTGCTCAAGGTGTTTCGAAGTGTCGGATAGCACGGAATGGGACTCGTTTGTCGCTTCCTTCCATCTCTCTGCCATCCAAGGAGTTCTCTGCATGTACGCAGAGCGGCAGAGCAACGGGACTGAGGGGGCCTGGCCGATCAGCAAGCTCCATCTCGTGCAAGCAGCGCTGGCACTGGCCAAGGAGAGGATGTATCGTCTGCGGTATGAAGACTCTCCTCATCAGCTACAGAACGGCTGGGTGGACATGGGCGGGGTCGCGGGGATCTGCGGAGAGCAGAGTTTGATAGAGGAGGTCCTAGAGCTGTTCTACAGGCGAGCCGTGACTTTGATGCGATTTAATCTGTCTGATACTCCCCTGTAGCATGAGAGATGTTTTCAGAAGCAAGAATGGCAGTGAGCAGGTGGATATGGGAGGGAAACATTTCTCAGGTACGACGAGCCTGCGATCGTGACTTCACTGAGATGCCTTGAAAGCTGCTGAAGATCCGTTAACGAGAGACTGCAAGCAAATTCTTCACGAGCTGAGGATTGCCGACCCTCAGTTCCTTGTCAACGGCATGCAGGGCGTGTGGATTGCCAAGGTATGCTCACTCCATGACCTGGTTCTCGTTTGTTTGCTCCTTGTTCTTATTTCCCTGCACATCCTTTCATGCTCATGTTTCATGTCTGCCGTCAGGCGGCAAACAGCAGCAAAGGGGTTGGAATCAAGCTCTTCGACCGCCTGAGTCAGGTGAGAAGAGGGAGCGAGACGAGAGGCAGAAGAGGGCAGGCAACAAGAGAAGAGAGCAGACGAGAATGAAGAGGGCAAAGGCGAAGACTTTTGAGAGAAGAGGAGGAGGAGGAGATATGGCCGGTGGTCAACCTGGTTAGCTGAGATGTTCTTGCAGGCTATGGACAGCAAGGGAACAGCTCGAGTCCTGCAGAAGTATGTGGAAAGGCCCTTCCTCATCGCTTCCAGGAAGTTTGACATCCGTTGCTGGGTGAGAGGAGGGTAGTGTCCAGCTGCTGCTCAGCTACTTGCAGGTTCTTGTCACGGACTGGAATCCTCTAAGCATCTGGTTCTACCAAGACTGCATCCTCCGTTTCTGCAGCGAGCCTTGGAACCTCTCTGACGTCGCCAACCGTTTTGCCCACCTGTCAAACGTGTCTGTCAACAAGGTCAACTTCCGGGAGCACGACTCCTTCCAGCAGGTTTGACAGGCTGAAGGAGTTGAAAACCCGTTGAAACTTTTGACACACTGCTGAAGGTATGGGCGTCGTGGACACTCGCTGACCATCTGGCAAAAGAAACCGGAAGGTGAGAAACAAAACCTGCGATATATTCAGCTGGACGAGAGTTGAGGGTTTTGCAGGCCGGACATCTGGGAGAAGGAAGTGCTCCCAGCCATCAAGCACCTGGTCGTTGCCTCCCTCCGCTCCGCTCAGAACGAGATCCGTAACCGCAAGGTCACCAGTCACCGCAAGCCCTCCCAACCCAACCCATCCCCTCTCATCGCCTCCAATCTCTCCTCCCCTTCCAATCGCTCTTCCATCCCATCCCATCCCATCCCATCCCATCCCATCCCATCCTATCCTTCCGGACCCCCTCCTTCCCTTCCCCTCACAGTCTCACGCCCCTCTACTTTTCTCGCGATTTTCAATCATCTTTGTCTGCACGTATGGGATGCTCCTCCTGATCTCCTTCCTCTCTCTGCTTGCCTCTGTCGCTCTCTCCTTCTCATCAACTCCAGCAGGGCTCCTTCGAACTCTACGGCTTCGACGTTCTTCTCGATGAGTCGCTGGTAATGGAAGAGAAGGAGAAGGAGAAGAGAAGGAGAAGGAGAAGAGAAGGAGAAGGAGAAGGAGAAGGAGGCACAGGTTCTCACTCGAGAATGCAGCACCCTTGGCTTTTGGAGATCAACTTGTCCCCTGACCTGCGACACACCACCGCAGTCAAGGCGTCTATGAGCAAAGCGCTGGTGGAGGATATGCTCGCTGTGAGGAGGAGGAGGAGGAGGAGGAGGAGGAGGAGGAGGAGGTATTGACAACTCTTTCAGCTCATTGTCGACATTGGCTTCGAGCGTCTGAGACGGTTGGATCTGAGGGGTGCGAGGAGCGATGGTTACTTCTCAAACTTGCCAATAGGGTGGAGGCAGTCGGGTTGCTGGGAAGCTGTCAGGATCAGTGGGATAAGATTCAAGAAGCGATACCGGAGTGGAGGAGGAGGTCAAGTGAAGGTATGAACATGTGGATGGAGGGCAAAATGACGGAGTGACAGAAGGAGCGAACGAAGGCCTTGACAAGGAAGGATACGACGAGAGTATGAAGGAGGAGGCACAGAAAGATGGGCAGGAGAATGGTCCCTCCAGTCCCTCCTCCTCTGAGAATATGAGGAGAGAGCATGGGTGGTGCCTGATCTTTCGAGATGGGACTGAGAGTGAAGGAAGGGAAGGAGGAGATTTGAGTCTTGCGGTGGAAGGCCAGAAGATGTCGAACAGAGCGATGAGAAACTTTGACATCTTTGTTGACAGGTCAATTGCTCGCTTCTCCTCCTCTTACTTTCATTCCCTCCTCCTCTTCACTGCTCCCTTCTCCCCCCCCCCCCCCTTGCTCTTTCTTCTCTACTCTGCCCATTTTCTTCTTTTCTTTTACAAAGTTTACAGACAACTTGTGATAGCGAATGTCTTGACGATCCAACGAAGATTCAGAAAGTTCCTGGAAAGGAAGAGGTAGATTATCTTCTTCTTTCCTCGGCTGCACTCTTCTTTTACCTTCTTACCTCAATTTTTCCTATCTTACTTCTGCTTGTATGGCCTATGATATCTGCGTAGGTTTCAAGCTCATAGGAGAAGCTCGAAACTTGTTTCAACTCGCTGCAAGGCATGCTTTGCCAGGAGGAGATTCGTCCGCCTTATCATGGCAGGAGAGAGACTCAAGGTTTGAACCTCCTCCACCTACTCCTCCTTTGAGGCTACCTCCCCCACCCCACCACCCCCACCCCCTCCTCTTCCTCCTGTACTCCTCGTCCTGGGCTCCTCCTTGAATCCTTCTCTTTCTCCACCTCCTACTCATTCATTTCTTTTCCGCTCCTCCATCGCTTGCTTGTCCTCACTCCACGAAAGATATCTGCAAAGCGAACGCTGCAGCTGCGCTTCTACATTCTCCTCTCCTCCGCTCTTCGTCTTCAGCGGGCCTGGAAAGGTTTCAAGGCCCGGGCGTGCGCGAGGAGGAAGGCAGCGTGTGTGCTGCAGCTGCAAGCTCTGGGCCGGGGGTTTCTTGCTCGGCGATTCCACCGGTCTGTTCTCCTGTTAGCGAATCGCAGGAGAAAGGAGGAGGGCAGAGAGGAGGAGGAGGAGGAGGAGGAGGAGGCGAGATCAGCTCCACGTCCTCGAGTTTTTCTTCCTTTCCTTCCGTCTCCCCTTTCCCCTCGTCTTGTTCCTTCTGCCTGGACAGACTTCTGGTCCCGCCGCTCCAGGGCTCCGGAGCATCGCCTGCTATGTAGACGGTTGACCTTCCTCCCTCCTCGTCCTTCTTGACTACTTCTCTCCTCCTCCTCCTCTCTATCCGCTACTGCTCTGCTCTTCCATCCCTCCATCGCTCTTTTTCCTCCCCTTCGACCTCCCTCCGCATCAATCTCAGCATTGATTTGACGCGCAGATTCTGCATGAGCGGCGTCTTTGAATTTCCAGCAGCTCATCATGCAATTCTCTTGCTGCAGAACAAAGTGCGAGGGCGAGCAGAGCGACATAAGTTCTTGGAGGCCATGTAAGACCACCTCCCTCCGTCCTTGAGATCACAATCCCGCTCCTCCTTCAACTTGTAAACATTGTTCTCATCACTCACTGCATTTACCTCCAACCCTTGATCTGCTGATCTCCTCTTTCTTCCTCTCCCTCAACGTATCTTCCATCCTCCTCTCCCCTTCTATTTCTTGTTTCTCTTCTTCCCAACTCTTACAGCATGAATTTCTCTTCTCGATCTTCTCTGACTTGTTACGTTCCATGGCAGGGCCGTCAAGTCGCTCGCAATAGCAGTGAGGAGGAGGAGGGAGCGCCACAGCCTCTGCCAGCAGCTCGCCTGCTCCCTGCTCCTGTCAACGATCAAGCGACGCTCCTTGTGCTTCTCGTACATCCTCCAACTGCGAGCAGTCAAATCTTGCCTCCTCCCCTCCCTCGTCCGATTCAGCCAGGCCTCTTCCCTCCTCCGACAGAAAGTTGCTACATGCTTGCTTCAGGTCCTCTCCAACCTTCTCCTCTACCTCCGTCGCCTCCTCCACCACCACGTCCCTCCCACCTTTTCTCGTCCTCCGCCCCTCCTTCTGTTCCTGACAGCCATTCAGGCGAGGATCCGCCGTCTCCTCCCATGCGACCGCTGGCTGAAACTCTCAGCTGCTCTGCGCATCGGCTGCTTCCTCCGCTCATGCGACGCTCGCAGACGGGTTGGCCGCATCAGAGCCGCAAACTCGCTGAAGGTGAGGGAAGAGAAGGAGGGGGGCATTTGACCAAGTTCGGGGAATAGGAGCAGGCAGAGGATAGGAGGGGATGGTGGAAGAGACGGAGGAGGTTGAAGAGCAGCAGTAATGTGTTTGATCGTATCATGCTTGCAGGTTTACATGCGTTCAGCGCTGCAGAGAAGGAGGTGGGAGAGGAGGGAGGGCGGGAGGAGGATACTCCTCTTGCTGAGACGGTGGATGGCGCGATCAGATCTTGAGAGGAGGAGGTGAGAATCTGCCGGGAAGTAGCGAAGGGAACTGATACAAGGCAGGGCTGCCAACTTGCTGTCTCGATTGCTCCGCAGGAGGAGAGATCAGGAGCAGCTGCAGAAGAGAAAAGCAGCTGCCGAACTGCAGCGGAGGACGAGAACTTGTTGGGATCGGAAGATGTGGATGAAGGGGAAACAGGCGATTGTTCTGCTCTCCGCTCAGCTTCGTCGGCTCGAAGTGACAAGCTGGAAGAGCAAGGAGACTCAGGCGGCAAGAGTACTGCAGGTATGCTCCTACACTAGAGCAGGGGGTCAAAGGCAGAAAGAAGCTGGGTGGGGGGGAAAGGGAGAAGTGTGGGAGGGGGTCACGAAGAGAGGAGGGTGAGGACGAGGACGAGGACGAGGAAGAGGACGAGGAAGAGGAAGAGGAAGAGGCTGGTCTTGTTGAGTTTGGTTGCAGCATGGATGGATCTGCTACATGTCTCGCAGGTTCTTCCGGCGACTCCGCGAGCTGCAAGCGAGGTGAACGAGGCAGGGCGAGGAGGGAGGGGAAGAGAGAGGAAGAGAGAAGAGAGAAGGGAAGGGAAGGAGAGAGACTGAGGGGAAAGGAGGGAAGAAAGAAGAGGAAGGAGGAAGGGGGAAGGAGGAAGGGTGTCAACAAACTGTTTCAGCTGCATGACAAAAGCTGCAGAGAAGTTGAGAGTCGACTTCGAGGAGAGCGCCAGCGACGCTCAGGCCGCACGGGGCAGCAGGAGGGAAGAGGGAAGGAGAGGACGAGGAGCCAGCTGAACGAAGGGAAGGAGGAGGAGGCGTGCAAGCCTGGCCTGCCGCTGCCAGCGACGATCAGCAAGCTGAGGCTGCGGCAAAGTTTCCGACTGAACCTGGAGCTGCTCAAGGGGGGAGGAAAGTCTTCGCTCGCCGACAACGAGGAAGGAAAAGACGTTGAGGTGGTGCTGCGAGCGGCGAACGAGCAGGTGGAGCAGAGCTACAAGAAGTTTCTGGAGAAAAGGAGGAGCGGGAGCGAGGAGAAGGAGAAAGGAGGAAAAGATCGCAAGCGGAAGGAGGAGAAGGGAGGCAGGAGGATGGAGGTGCCGGAGGAGGAGAGGGAGAAGATGGCTGGGGGGAGAGAGACGGAGAGGGCAGAAAGTCGCTCCTCCTCTCTCCGCCTCCGCGAGCGAGTGGCTGCCCTTTCTGCCCTCTACGATGAGCCCGAGAAGAGGGAGGAAGCTGGGCTTCAGTTGGGGAACGTCAGCGCGAGGGAGGAGCTGGACTCTCCCGCCTCCTCGAGCTCCAGCCGTCGATCGTCCTCGAGGGCCGCGAGCCCCAAGAAGTGGACGCAAACGAGGCCGCAGGAGATGCGCGACTCCACCGCGGTGAGAGGAGGAGAGGAAGGAAAGGAAAGGAAGGGAGTTTGCGGGGGAGGGGGGGGGGTATCTAAAGGGCGGAAAGAGTTGAAGGAAGAGGAGCAAGAAGAGCCCAGGGGGGCTTGGGGGAGGAAGGAGGACGACAGAACGAGAGGGGCAGGAGGTAGGAACAGGAGTAGCGGAGGGGGCGAGGGGGGGGGGGCAGGAGGGAGGTGGAGCTGACGTTTGCTGCCTCTAGCTCCTCGATGCTTTCCTTGAGGTGCCGACGCCGAGGACGACCAGGTCGATGAGGACGAAGACCAAGACAACCGGAGCCTGGGGTGAGCAGGAGCAGGAGCAGGAGCAGGAGCAGGAGGAAGCGAGACAGGGGTCGAGGAGGAGCAGCAGCAGCAGGAGGAGAGGGACCGGTTCACTCGCTTCTGATCGTGTAGCAGATTCGGAGGGACTTTACAGCATCTTGGACTTCGTCGGAAAAGACAGACTTGGAGGAGCAGCAGCAGCACGAGGGGGAGGGGGGGCAGGAGGAGGAGGAGGAGGAGGAGGAGGAGGACGGTTGTACAAGCGAAGCCAATCAGCCAAGACAAGAAGGAATGAGGCAGGAGCTGCCGAGAGGTTCGCTTTGAAGCTCGCGGAGGTGAAGGGGGAGAAGTTGGAGGATGTGGAGGGTTGACAAGAAAGCAGATGAAGCAAGAGGAAGCCAGTGCTGGAAACCTCAAGGTGAGAAGGAGGAGAGAGGCTGAGGGAGGAGAGGAGAAGAGCTGAACGAGAAGGAACTGGGGAAAGATGGAGGGGGACGGGGAGAGGGGGAGGGTGATCTCGTGGCATGACAGCAGGCAAATCCGTATGAGGAGCCCATGAAGAGATCCTTCGCTGTGCGGCCGTAAGAAAGTCTGCCTCCTCTAGTCGGGCAATTGCTGTTCCTCCCCTTCATCTTCCCCTTCCTCCATCCCACCCCGTTCGCATTTCCTCCTCTTCCTCCTCCTCTGCAGCTATCCCTATCATCGTCTCTCTCCTCTTTCTGCCTCCCAGTGTGAGGTTTCGACTCACAGGAAGCAAACAGATACGCGGCAGCAGAGGGCAGCGCCCGTCCTCGGCCTCGAGTCAAGCGAGCATGGTAACTGTATTCACTTGTCCTCCGACCTTTTCAGCTCCTCCTTGAGTTCCTGCACTTGTTGGAAGTCCTGTAAATTAGCCAATCAATGAAATACACAAACGTGCTGGAGGAGGAGGAGGAGGAATTCATTGCCTGTCTTTCCACTGCCTTCATCATGGAGTCTTGCTTATCTTTCATCTCTTCCTCCTCCTTTTTATCAGCTCCTCCTTCTTTTGCCTCCTTCTCCGGCTTCTCCTGCCCATAAACCTCCACGAAGTCGAGCTTCGGTAAGACGCTCGCCAGCCAGGACCCTGCAGAAGCGTCAAAAGCTTTGGAGCGGCTCCTTCCTCCACCTTTCGCCTCCTCGTTCTTCCTCAGCTTGTCGCTCATGGCCGACCGCGCCTGCTTCCGCTCCCAGTTCTTGTCCTGCTCGCCTGTCAGGCTCAGCACAGCTCAAACTCAGCAAGGCCTCGGGCCCCTGACGCAGAAACTTCTCCAGTCCCACATCTCCCGCATACGTCTGGATTAGGTCAGGTCCAGCTGGACAAGAGCTGAGCGACTTGACCTGGAACTGGATGAGGCCAGCAGCCACTAGGCACACAAAAACTCCAGAGAAGTAGAGGACGTCGAGGTTGGGAGGAGCCGTGCCAGGGTCCAACCCGGCGATCTGCAGATACAGCAGCCGGTCAGGAGGACGAGAGCGAAGAGGAAGAGCAGTATGAATGAAACACCGGGGGAACACGAGGAACAGTCTGTGCGGAGAACAGGAGAGCAGAGGAGGAGGGAAGAAAGAAGGGTGAGGAGACTATCCAGAAGCAGAGCTGACATGGATCATGGACAGTGACGGCTGCTGCCTGTGTCGCAGAGGAGGAGAGGCGAGTAACGAGGTCCTGAAGCCATGGACTGAAGACAAACTGACGGGAGTGAAAGTGAGTTTTTTGCTTATCGACACATCTCAAAAGTTTCGTGGTCTCAGATCGCAACGTCAACATGTTTCCCTTCCTGTTTGCGCCCTGGTTCTTCTCAACCAAGATTCGGAGCCCTCATTGCCTCGGCTCCATGCTCACCATTGCTGTAGGCATGCTTGCTCGCGGTATGAATGCCTCTGAAGCTGTTTCGTCTCTTCCTTCTCGTTGCTGGGGTAGTGTTCTCTTCTCTGCCCTTCTAGCCCTTCCCTTCCTTCACTCCACTTGGCCGTAGGGCAAGTCAAGAAATCTTCTAAATGCTTCCTTCTCTCACCCTCCTACTCCTCTTCCAAGCCTATCCCCTCTCTCGTTCGTTGTCATTCCTTCTCCTAATCGTGTTAGCAACCATCTTCCCCTCCCTCTCCCCCTCCTCCTCCTCCTCCTCACCTCAGCGGTTTGACTGCACTGACCAGCATTTTCCTTTATAACCAAGCCAAGCCGACGGCCGTCGCCGGTCGGCGGCAGCCGGCCCGGCCCGGCGGCCCGACCGTACGGTCTGGTCCCGGAGTCCGACCGACTCTCGGACGCACGGTACAGTCAGTCACAAATTGAAGTGAACATGCCGGGCTCAGTGTACCAAACCCTACCGTCCATCGACTCTCTGTCGAACACCGTCATGATTGTCTTTTTTATCTCTTTACTCTAAGTTTAGTTAAAAATCAGTACCGTAGTACGGAAGTGGCAAGGAGATTGTGGCTGCTTTGCAGGACAGAGATGATGAACTTCGCCAATTTCTTGCTTGCCACCCTGACACTGTCGCACAGCCCCAGAGCCTTGTCCGTACGGTACGGTCGGAGGCTCCGAGGCTCCGTCAGTCCGACCGTCCGTCACCACCGTAGCGTCGGAGTCACCCGGACGGTGGCAAGCCTTGCCGGAGACCGCCGGGCCGCTTTGACGGTCACCCGGCGGGCCCGGGGTGCCGCGCCACGGTGCCAAGGGCCGGGCCTTCCGAAGTTCAAGTTGGGGTGACTCGGTGAGCCGGCCGTGCCACCGGGTGGCCCGGACTCCGAGTCCGAGTCACTCCGGGTGAGCCAGCGGCTTGTCAACTCACATCAGGTTGCGATGCTTCGATGCAGGGGAGGGGCGCTGACGAGACGCTGAAGGAGAGTATCATGGCAGTGACCGTAACAGTGAGAGAGGGAGGGGAGAGTCAGATGATGCAGTCGACAGCCTGAGGTGGAGCGACGCTAGCCAGGGGAGGAGACTGAGAGGAACATCAAAGATTCGAAAGACTTTTCGGCTACTTTAAGTTGAAGTTACTCGCTGGCGACGATTGAAGAGCTCGATTGCTCAACTATCGCGCTCAGAAGCAAATCTTTCCTTCAGCGATGCTCTCTTGCCAGCCTCCTCCTACTGACCAGGTTTGCTGCCAGGGATGTCTAAGAAGGGGCTGGTGCACTGGATAGGTTCTGCGATAGCGCGAGGGAAGGAATTTATCTCGGAGCCCACGAGGGAGGCAGGGGAGCATGTGAGCGCTAGATATGCCAGCGCTCGACCATGACGTTGAAGATAAGCAGGGTGGAGAGGATGGGGCAAACGACAGAATGTCAAACCTTCGAATGAAGTTCGATCAGTATGACAAAGTGTCGACAAAGAGCTTCTCTGTTATGCTTCGCTGACTTGAGATTGACATGCAGGAGGGCAAGGGGGTCTTAGCACGAGAGGATTGCATGCTGCTCCTGCGAGACCTCTTCCTCACATTCAGCGATGAGCTGCCGACGCAGGAGCGGGTCGATCTTGCGGTGCGATCGCTCTCAAATTCAATCGGGATGAGCGAGGAGGAGGAGGGATGGGAAGTTGGCTTTCAAGACCTGTGTGACTGGTTACCTTCTATCCTCCTCCTCCTCCTCCTCCTCCTCTTCCTCCTCCTTCTCCTCCTCCTCTTCCTCCTCCTTGTCAACAGCTCACCACCACCACCACCACCATCGCAACAACAACAACAACAACAACAACAACAACAACAACAACAACAACAACAACAACAACAACAACAACAACAACAACAACAAAACAACAACAACAACAACAACAACTGCTACTTTCTGCACCTCCATTTCTACCACAACACCAGCCGCAAGCACCCTCCTGCCCCTGCCCCTGCCCCTGCCCCTGCCCCTGCCCCTGCCCCTGCCCCTGCCCCTGCCCCTGCCCCTGCTCCGGCTCCGGCTCCTGCTCCGGCTCCTGCTTCTGCTCCTGCTTCTCCATTCGTTATGCTGTGTCATACTTTCTTAGCCTCTTTCCTGCAAGGGCTGTTGGGCCCACCTGCGTTTGAGCTCGGCTATCCCTCACAGCTCTACTGCTCAGGTACCTTCAAGGCCCCAACTCATCAAAGGAGCTGCAGGCGGGACAGGTGCAGGAGGAGGGAGCAATTGAGACACGATAGATCCTGAGTTTGCGACTAGCAGGGGGGAACCTCCCAACTAGAAGGGTCCAGCTCTCCTGCCGCTGTCCTGCCGCGAATCAACTCTTCGGGAATCGAACCCCCTGCTAAGAACTCTCCGATGGCGCTGAGGAATAGTCAGCAAGTTGTAACAGGAGAAGAACGCCAGGTGAAGGAGGCAGAGGCCCATGGTCCAGTCGCTTCCCCTTGGTGACCCTCTGACGACTGCACAGAAAACCTCCAGCTCGCCTCCCCCTGAGAGAATCAACGGCCGGCGCTCAAAGGGCTGGGAGGGCGGCGAGGATTTGACCCCTGCGATCCGAGACATCCGAGACACCTTAATTGACTGCAACACCTTCATCAAGGTCATACCCTAGCTCTGGTCAAGCTCCTCGCCAGCTGACTTCCTGCAGCGCTGGGAGCTGAGCATAGACGAGCACATCGAACGTCAGCTGGAAATCTTGAAGCTGAGAGAAGTGGAAGTCAAGGGCCCTCAGGCTAACGACCCGGCTTGATCCTTTCCGGTGGCACCGCCGGGCCGGGTAAGGCTTCGGACACGAACGGTTCCGAGTTCCGAGAGCCCTCCTCAGTCGTCAGTAGCACTGAGCAATCGCCTTAGTGACTCCGAGCCTCGGAGGCTCCGACACTCGGCGCCTCTGAGGCCGTACCGGCGGTCTTGCAAGTTGCCAGCCGCGGCTGCGGCCGCCGGGCCGCGGCCGGGAGACCGGGACTCGAGAGGTTGTGACCGTTCACGCCGTTGTAAACCGTTCACAGTGACACATGAGTCATGACTCTACTCAGTAGTTCCCTCTCACTGTCGCAGCCCGGCCTGCGCGCGGGCCGGGCGGCCCGGCGGGGGCCCCACCGGGCCCCTGACCAGGACTGGCACCCGTCCGGGCGGTGACCGTACCGGGCCTCGCCCGGCCGTTCCCAGAGTCCTGCGGTTCCGAAGTTCGACGGGCCGGCCGCCGCCCCGCGGCCGCGCCGGCACCCGGCCCGGCCCGCCGCGGCACCCGGCATTTCAATAACGGTTACTGCCGGCATTATGATAATAGGCAGGAGATGAGGGGGATGAACTGGACGGCCTGCGCTTCTAGCAGGAGGAAGAGAACGAGGAAGAGAGGAGAAGAGTAGAGAGGAGAGGAGAGAGGAGAGAGGAGAGAGGAGAAGAGAGGAGAGGGATGTACGAGGCCAAGAGAACGAGGAGGGAAGGAGAGGGGATTGGGAGGACAAGCGAGTGGAGGAGAGGTAAGAAGTGGGAGTCTCAGGAATGAAAGCAAGAAACAGCAAGTGGAGAGTGCGAGGAGGGGGGAGTTACACGGAAATGATAGGAGAAGGCAGAAGATGGAGAGAAAGAGGAGGAGCAACGAAGCTTGTGGTGGTAGAGGTCGTAGCAGCAGAAACGAGGCGCCGACGAGAGGAGGAGGAGGAGGAGGAGGAGGGGCAAGGGCTGATCATCGTGACATGCAACAGGATGGCCGAGATGGAGGCAGCCATGACAAAGCTCGAGCTGGAAGGGGAGGGAGGAGCAGCATGCAGCATCCGCGAGCACACGTTCATGGAAGTGATAGAGGACGTGAAGGTGTACTACCAGCTGCTTCTCATGAAGGACAGCATTTACGTGTGGATCGGTGCCTCCTCGCCGTCCATGAAGAATCTTGACATGGCGATGCCTTCGTCTCTCGACCCCCTTCCTCTCTCGGTGACCCTCATGGGGGAGGGGAGCGAGTCCATCGGCTCTTCTCTTGCCCGCCGGCTGTCCATGCGGCTCAAGGCGCAGGTGTTTGTGAGCTACAACCTTCCTTCCTCCATGCCGGCGCTGCAGGGGCAGGCGGAGAAGCGTCTCTTTGAAGAGCTCAAGGATACGAAACTGCAGGTGAGCAGCCTTGCGATCGTCCGCCACTGACCGAGCCCTGCAGCTGTGAGCTTGAAGGAGCGGGAAAGTGAGACAGTGATGGAGATGGGAAGAAGAGAGCGAGAACGATGGGGAGACGAACTTCGATCACAACAAGTCATGCGAGGAGAGGAGCACAAGGAGCAAGACGAGGAGGAGGAGGACGTGGAACATAAGGAGGAGCAGGAGGGACGGTGTAAATAATCTCTTAGGTGAATCTCAAAAATCAGCAAGGACGAGAGTTTAAGGAGAAGAGCTCTGAACCTCGAGGATGCCCTGCGAGTCCTTCTTAATCTTGTTCGGCCTCCCTCCTCCCGATGGCGTCTGCGGAGGCCCCCTCCTCGCTTCCATCTGCACTCCTGCCGGCTCGTCCTCGACTTCCTCCACCCTCGTCGCCTCCCGAGCCGCCTCGGGCGAGTACTCCCTGCTCCCGAAGTTCCTCTCGTGGGGCTGGCAGATCTTGATGTCAAGGTTGGAGGTCGAGGGCAGGTGCTCAGCTGGGTACAGGGAAGGGTTCTTGACCACTCTCCTGTAGTAGTCGTCGATGTTGGGGAAGTACTGCTCTTTGCAGTACTTGTAGAAGAGGATGGGGAGGGTGCACATGGATACCGTGACGATGGAGCTGAGCCAGAACAGGAAGCCCTTTCCCAGCTCGTAGATCACGTCGTACACGTTGTCCTGCGTGTCCCAGCTCCCGAGAGATTCGGGGGGGAAGCCGTTGTAGGACACGAGGAAGAGGTACCAGACCAAGATCGAGCCCACGTACACAAACCAGTGCATCCAGGTCCATGAGCGAGTGTGAAGCCCCATCACGATCGTTACTGTCCAGATCACGTTGGTCAGCACCGTCGTGCCTGCCCCCCAGAGATCTTGGTTCCTCCCCGAGCTGCCGTACGTGTTCAGGTCCAGCATCTCCAGAGTCACAAAGTAGAGGACGGTGGCGTGCACGATGGCGCCGACGATGAACATGCTGAAGCGGGCGAGGGAGAACCTGACGTTGAAGTGACCGGCACTGTACAGCTCGGGATGCGCCCGGACGACAGACGGGTGGAGGTCGCGGTCCAGTACGGCAAAGAACATGACGGGGAGAGACGTGAAGACGAGGTTGTAGAGAGCCTGGTAACCATCGTCGTAGAGCGGCTGGTGGAAAGTCAGAGCAGGCGAGAGAAGAGGAGAAGAGGGAGAGAGGGAGAGGAGCGAGATAAAAGAGACCAAGGAGAGGAGAAGACGATGAAGGGAAGAGGTGGTGGTGGTGAACGAAGAGGAGGAGAACGAGGGATAGAGGAGAAAAGCTGACCTGAGCTGAAAACGCGTTGTTCAGAGAGAACCAGAAGAGGGTAAAGGCATAGGAGATGTTCTTGTAGAAGAAGTAGCAGACCATGGTACCGATCCTGTTGTAGCTCCACCTCCCATGAATCAGCAGCAGCCGCTCAAGGTACGCGAAGCGAGGCAGCGCGTAGTCTGACGCAAGCACCGCCTGCTGCCCCTCCTTGCCTCTGATCCCTATCCCAATATGCGCGGCCTGAATCATGCTCACGTCGTTGGCTCCGTCTCCGATCGCCAGCGTAATCTGACCGGGGATGTTGTCCTTGACCAGCAGCGTCATCTGAGCCTTCTGCGACGGCGTCACGCGGCAGCACACGACAGCCTTGCATCGGACGCTTGCTTCCAGGAAGAGAATCTTGAGCTCCGGAGTTGCTGCTGCCCTCAAGCAAGTCCCGTCGATGACCAGGGCCCACCCCCCGGGCTTGGGGGTCTGGGTGAGCTTACTGAGCTCGATGATCTTCCGCTTGACTCGCTCCTTGAGCAGCGCGTCCTTGAGTTTGCTCTCGATGCTCAAGAACTCGGCGTAGCTCTGAGCGTCGTTGCCCTGCTTGATCCGAGAGGCAATCTCCTCGACCTTGGAAAACACTTCTGCTCCTGAGGAGTTCTGCTTCCCACTCTTGCAGATCTCCTGCACCAGCGGCGCATTCCTATGGTGCGAAGCATCAAGACAGCGGGTGAGGTTCTGCTCATGCTGCGACGCATCCTTGCTCCACCCAGGGTCGTCAGAGAGCATGTCGTCTTGACTGATCCTGTTGAGCGGCTCCATCTCTTGCGTCAGGAGAGCAGTCGCAAACCCGATGTTGATAGCTGTCTCCAGCTTATCCCCGGTGAGGACCCAGATCTTGATCATCGCCTTAGCTAGCTGCGAGATGCACTCCCCGACATTCTCCTGCAGCTTGTCCTCCAGTGCAGTGACTCCGTGCAGGGTTAACGAGCGTCTGCGGCAGAGTGAGCACAAGGACAAGACAAGCACGACGAGCTTACTCGTGGGGAGTGGAAGAGTCGAACAGAACTGACTCGCAGCCATCCGCTGTATGATGCTCCTCCAGCTCACATGCCAGCTGAAGAAGAAGCCATCAGCCCACCACCCACGTCCACAGCGGATCGTGACAAGGAAAAACTCGTTTGCGACCCAGCAAGGGAGAAGGCAGACAAGGAACACACAAGGGGCGGCGAGGAGGAAGGGGTGCGGGGTAAGGGGAAAGGACGGAGTTGAGACAAGTGAGGCGGATGTATAGAGGACAAGAGTGACCTGTCTCAGCGCCTTCTCTCGCCCATCGCTGAGCAAGGAGGCTTTCTTGAACCTGTCGTTCCAGGCGGAGTAGTATTCAGGTTCAAGAACCCTTCCCGCAAACACCAGAGTGCGCAGGCCCTGCTCGCCGAACTTGTCGACCTGCTGCTGAGTTGACTTGTAGTAGGGGCACGCGTTGACGTCGATGAAGGGCATGACACTCGTGTCAGCGCCTTTGATGAGGAGGAGGATGTTGGACTTGGTCTCGTCTGATATCACGACGCTCGTCCTCTTCCTGTTGTTGTCAAACGCATTGAAGTTCAAGACGGTCCATTTCTTCTCGACCCCCTGCCCCACAGGCCCGTCGGACGTCTTGATGTGAATGTCTTTCATGTTGCGCCGGCAGAAGAAAACTCCTGCAAAGACGAGCACAAGTCAAAACAATGATGGAAGAATGACATCAGTTCGGCATGTTGACACTTACCAAGATTCCTGGCAGCCTGCACGAAAGCTCCTTCATCAGGCGACTCGGCCTGGTATGCTGGTATGTCGGACCCCTCGTTGTACTCTACTTGAGCATTGTGGTTGACCGCCATGTTGAACAGAAAGTCTTCGATGATCTTCCTGTCCTGGCTCTCCCGCCACTTGCCTGACAGAGCCAGGAAACAGTCATCCTTACAACGGGACCACTCCTTCTCTCCTCACCCCCCATCAATCGATCGTCCACGAACTTGAAACCTGGATCAGCACCTGCAGCACGGACAAGTCAAGCACGAGCAAGCACCGTCGGTCGTCGTCTACCAGGTGGAGGCAGAGGATCGTCGGGCAGGTCTCTGCCTTGTCTTCGAGCGATGGCTCGTTCGACCTCACAGTAACCTTGACCATACTCGACACCGGCGATGCTGCACTTCTTGAACTCCATCAGGTTTTGGGTCAAAGTTCCTGTCTTGTCCGAGAAGATGTAGTTGATTTGCCCTAGCTCCTCGCAGAGTCCAAGACTGCGAGCCTTGGAAGGAATGTCGTCTTCCTCCGCATACATCTCCCGGTCGCTGCTGATCAGGATGGATATGACCAACTTCACCATCTCCACAGACACGTAAAGGGAGATGGGAACCAACAAGCTGAGAAGAATCAAGAAACTGAAGAAAGACAGGAACCCGGTCGTTCCAGGCTTCTGCACATTGAACGAGATAGAAGTGTTCTGGGGGCTGAGGTACCAGGCTCCCTTCAGTTCTGATGAATTGTTCATCGTACCTGCTCCTATGGCCCCGACAAGACACAGGATACCAAGGATCGCAAGGATCCCGATGATGTAAACATTCAGCTTTCTCTCGATGTTGCTCACTTTGTTCGGAGGGTCAGTCATGTTCATTTGGATCTTCGTTTCCTTCCCAGTGTAAACGGCGAGGCCGATGCACCACTTTGTGTTCTTCAGCTTCGTGCTTCGTTGCATGAACTGACCACCGGACGCTCCTCCCGTCAGCGGGATGTCTTGACCCTCCCACTCGATCCTTGCGTTGAAGTCGTACAGCAAAGCATCCGGAATGTGACAGTTGACTTTGACTTTCAAGGTTTTCAGCTTCGCAAGATTACAATCCACAGAGTGCCCATCGACCTGGTGAGGCTCTCCAACAAGGTGCTTGTGAAGTGCCTCGGGAGCTTCTCTGATCTTCAAGTTCGTCTCCCCGTCCAAGTTTGCTGTTTCAAGGAAACAAGTCCCGTCCACCGACGAGGTGCACAACAGCGACAAGTCTGCAGGCACCATGGGAGGACAATCGTCGTCGCCAGTTTTCACCCGAACGATACTTCCTACAGCCACCTGCTTCCATGGCACCTGCTCGAAGTCACCTCTATCCCAGTTGAACACTTCGGTCACTCGGCTGTTCTCTTCAATGTCGGATTTGTATCTTCTATAATCCTCACTTGCATCTTTGATTGCAGAAATCGCCAACACAGATATCAAAGGAAACCAGTACGTTGTTCCCGTCACGGGGGATAGAGGAGTAGACGCTAAGATGGCGATGACAAGAAAGTAGCAGTTTGCCAGCCGATGAAATTGCAAGAACAAGTTCAAGGGAAGGAACGTGACGATTGTGTATTTGTTGGTCTTCACGTAGTTGCTCTCAAAGTGCTTGTGCGGGTCCGGTGGACATTCCACCTCCCTGCAAGAAAGTCAACAAACAACTGTAAATTGCACACTCAGCATTCAAAATTCACCTTCTGTCATTCGCTTCACTGTCATCGGCAGTTGCAGGATAGTCTTTGCCTGTGAAGGAGGGGAGAGAAAAGTTACTCTTCATGGTTCCTGCAGCCTTTTCAAAGACTGTCCGTTTGACGGCCTGGTTGTGATTGATAACGACTTCGGAGTATTTCACTTCCGGCTTTTGAATTGCTCCAGGAAACATTATGAACAAAACCAGCAGTCCGGCGCAGCATCTGAAGATATCAAAATTCATGATTCAAACAAAGCATGCGTGCCAATTAGAATCACAGAACAGAAGCAAAACTTGGGGTAAATCGAAGAATGAAAGGAAAAATCAATAAGGACTACTGGAAGGAACACAAATAGTAGGTTTTGCGATTAAGCAGACTTGAGGCTCTCAGGCACGAAAACTTACACAAGTGTGATGCAGCCGACGGCCAATGTCATCGCACCCACAAACTACTGAAATTTTCAGGATTGCTGCTGGCCATGGCACGAAAACAATCCTCACCGTTCGATCCGTTCCGAAGGTGTTTGCATTTGTCAGAACAAAGCCTTTAGTCCCTCTGAAGCTTGCAACAGGAAAGTTGACATCTGATGGAGACGGTCAGGAAAGGGGCATGAAGAGACAGGGTCACTTACTGATTGAAAGACGGTACGTGCCTGCTTTCAGACCGTTCGGAATTATCCTGTGAAGCTTCCAGAAATCCGGTGATGCCGCTGGTCTCATCCACACCATGAAATCCTCATCCGAAACATTATGCCAACAGTTGTAACGTCCCGCTGGGTTCGCAGTACCCCTCAAAGTCTCTGAAAAGCCGCTTAGGCTGAAATCATAGCCACCCAAAGAATAACAGTTCTGCTTTAGCCATGCCTCACTTTGACTTGCGTAGCGGCCTTTCAATCCAGCACGTGATGATATTCCCTCTTTGGTCCAGGGGACAACATTGGAGTTGGAGTCTTGAAGTAGAAATGTATCATTGAAAAAGCTCAGGGCACCGAGACCACAAGGGTAGTAGTAAATCTTCTCTTCTTTGCCAGCGATCGACTCTGTGTAAGATTCAAGAGGCCAACACCCGCTGAAGGAACCCGTCGATGGTACTCCAGCAGCATCCACAGTCCATTTGTCTCTGTATTGAACTGGATCCTGCGAAGCGACATATCGTCGATGATTTTGGAAGAACTTCGTCAGCGTGTAGTAGAAGTAAACAGGTCCAGGGAGGTCTTCCTGCAGGGTGAAGGAAATCGGAGGGTTAGACTGGGTGACTTGGTTTCCGCAGACTGATCTCTCTGTTGGTGCGCATCTACATGCAGAGCTGGGATTTTGAATGCATTTGTCTAGATCAAAATAAACGAGCGGGGAACCATTCGAGGGGAAAGATTTGATATGCGACCGCTGGCTCAAAGCTATTGATCCAATAATCAGAAGTATGAGCCCGACAAGCAGGAAGGTTGAGATCACGCATGGACCAGTGAACACAAGCTGTTGTACGGGGGCTCTCTGTTGCAAGACTATGTTCTTGCTTGGGGCTTTTGATTTCTTCTTATCGTGAGGGTCTTTGCTCTGAGCCGCCATGGCTGAAATGAAGAGCATATTTTTTGCCAAGGTTCCCAAGAGCTCAAGAGACCCTGCACACGTTTAGACGGGAGGAGGACGTGAATGGAAACGCGCGGCCTCACCGGTTCTCCAAGGTTACGACTCGCCCTGGCACATCAGATCCCCTCCGAAAGTCCCAGCATCTTTGCGCAAAGCCTCTTCAGCCGATCTGAATACCCGAGGGTGAGTAAGCAATAATTTCATGAGACATTCTCTGCCCCATGTGATTTCAGACTCTTCCGTCGCAATTCAATCGTAAATTCCCTTCTTCCAGTCTCTTCCCCAATATAATGATACCTTGAAAGTGATCTTCCCCCTACACTCTGTCCTGTCCTTCCCTTCCCTGCCCTTCCCTTCCCTGTTCTTCTCCGTTGGTTACCTCTCCAAACCCGACTCGTTAGTCGCCTCCTTCTTTCTCCCTCGTCCTCCTCCCTGTCTTCGCTAGAAAATATTTCCCCACATCGTCAACCATTCCTGTTCCGCCAAGCTCACCCCACCCCTCCTGCCTAACCCTTTCTGACTTTACGAGCACATGTACCCCCATCAGTCCCACCATTCACCCCCTCCAATCAGAGATATGACCCCTGATACTGAAGTTGAATGACCTGAACCATACTACCCACCACGTCCCCCTTTTCCATTACCGCACCAATCACCCCGTCCCCTTTCAAAGACCCCTACATATCCATGGTACTACCCCATGCTTGCGTTCCCACTTCTTGCCTCCTGTCGCCTTCACCCCCGCAAGGTCAGCAGACCACCCCTACGTCATACGCACATTCTTGGTTCCCCTCGCACCCCTACCCCCACTGTGTACCCATGGAATTAATCTCTCGCACTCCCCCTAACCACCCCTACCCCTGGGTCGCATACAACAATCACCTGGCGGTTTTCTATTAACTAAACTTTGGTGTACTTTACTACTGGTTACCAACAAACGGAAAACCGGTCCGTCGCAACTGAGTTCGGCCCGGCGACTCGATGATCGGACACAGGCTACTGTGAAGGCGGCCCGGGGCCCGCCGGGGGCCGGCGAGCCCGCGGCGGCGACGGCATCACTGAGGCCGCGACCGTGAACCGGGCGGCACTGGCCGGGCAATCTCTGAGTTGCCCTCTGACCTCACTGCCTTTGCTTTACTCCGTGACTAAACTCAACTAGTGCTCTACTGAAATCAGAGTCACGATTCAATGCCCGATGATGATTGACTTTGACTGTCTCAATGATTTTTCAATGATTTGAAGCTTTCCGTCACTGATAGGCCGCTTGGTGACAGCCTCGAACATGACTGAGTCAAGAACAGAATGATACATTCGTCATAAACGCCCGGCGCGAGGCAGATGATTGATTGGAGAGCCGGCTGGAAAGCTATGGTACTCAAGAGACGATGCAAGGGCTGCGAACAGCTTGGCCACAACTCTCGGGGCGGCACTGACAGGGTTGCTGACTTTGGCGAGGTGATGGAGCCATAAATCATCCAGTTCTGCCATGTTTTTAAGACTTTGCTCGTCGTTGTCGAGCATTACGAACTACAAATAAAATTTCACTTGGCAAGGTTTGCCTCGTAACATTGTACACTGACTTTAACAAGCAAAGCGTCAACAGACGTAGCGTTCCGGTCATGAAGCAATGACATTGCCCACTGAAGTGAATCAAAGTATTTCAACACAGCTCTTAGATGGCGGGGTCACCACAGCAGTCATGAGTGAGTTGCTGGGCCTAACATGATACCGTACAAGTCGAGTCAGTCATGTGAAGGCCGACGTGAAGCTTTCTGCCTCCGCAAGACTTTAAACAACTTTCGTCATAACTTTCTACTTGTACAAACGTTCAATCCACTTGAAAACTCTCAGGCGCCGGCCCTGCGGCTTCGCCACCTGCCGGCTCCTCCACTTCCACTTGCCCAGCAGGGCCTTGGTAGCGAACAGGATAAAAGGCATATGCAGAAGGCGAGGAAGCCATACGGATCATGGACTGTCCGGCAGGCATGGACGAGCTGATGGAGAACCTCGGTGGAGCTTGGAGCGCAACCGATGGTGGCCGCACGGCATGAACGCTGGACGCGAAGACAAGAGGTTTGTATCTCTCGCTGGCCTCTGATGCTGATTGTATTGCCGTAGAGACCGCAGAGTCTTCGATACGCTGAGAAGAATCAAAGTCATGGCCTACACGTGCTGTTGTGCCCCCACCATCGGCCTTACCTGGGCGATCGCTCTCTCTTGCTTCTGATTCCCTCCACCCTTCATCGCCTTGAACTCTAATTCCTTGGTGGCCTTTTTGCAACCTCTCAATACACACACGAGCATGTCACTCCTACCTTGGTCGCGCCTTCCACCGCTGCCTTCTCCGCTAAGCGCAAGCGCGCCAACCCCTTAAGTGCCTGAGACTTGATTGCGGCATCGACAGCAGTGCTTGTAGCGTCCTCGATCGATTGTCTCCAACGAGGATGGCGCATCTCCAGCATGATTCCTGTCCTGACTGACTGGTACACCGCAAACTTCACCAGGTGCAGCACATAGCTCCTGAGAGCTTGCTTGGAGAGCACAGCAGGGCCTGTCGTCAATCACAACACGAAGACTCAATGAGAGAATGGCCTAGTTACCTGCGGATCCAGCAGAGATAGAGGCAGTCGCAGCACCACTGGAGGTCTCGATGTTCACCAGGGGCTGTGAAGATAAGAGCATTCAAACATCATGAAGGGCACTGGGATGAAGACACCTTCGCAGACAAAGCACGACGTTGCACGGCGAGTTGTAAGGTTTGCGAAGCTTGCAACTGCATTGTGGTTTCAATATTGAGTTGCTAGAGTGAGAAATTCAGAACCTGAGACATGACCGACTCTATCGCTATCTCCTCAATCCTGAAGATTTTTCAGTTGATCTTCCCACCCCAATACAAATGTCAGCTCATACTGCTTCACTTGGCTGGTTGCTTCATGCTTCCTGTCCTCAATTGTCCGTACAGCCTGTTTGATTCCATGTTAGCGAGGTTCGATCCGAACGATTCATTTCACCTGCTTTATCGCAGCAGCAACCGCAAACTTGATGAGTTGATCGCCATTCGAATCAGAATCTTGTACAGAATTCTCTTCATCAGCTGCCTTGCTTTCAGAAGGGTTGCTTGCCCCCTTCCCCTCCTCATTGTGAGTGTTTTCAGGAAGAGAAACAGAATTCTCCGACTTCTCTGCAGTATCTCCATCACCCTCGTAATCCTCTAGTCTCTGTTTCCACGCAGGAAGAAAATTGTAAACTGCCTCCGCTGTCGCTGTTCCCCAATTGCCATTGTCGTTGTCATCTGCGCCATACGCGTTCTCAGCGTCGTTCAAACCTACGTAAGGTATCAGGGGATCAGAAGAGCAGAAACATCGAGAAACAACCTTGTTGAGCCTTCCTGAGCACCATGTCAAACCGGTCTTTCGAGGGCTCTCGGATGCCGTCGAGAGTGCGATCAGACGAGATTTGCATCAAGATCTCGTTGATCTGCCTTGAGACCTGAATCAAGTCATACACTGCGAGGTTGTACTGAGCTTCGTGCAGATTCAAAGCATCAGTCTTCTCCGGGAGCTCGGCGATGACCATCCGGAGATCATTCGCCATTCTCATCGCAGTCTTCACAGACGCAAGTTTGCTTGTGGTGGTGGGTTCTGGTATCGTCTGTATCCCCAGCACTTTGATCAAGTGGTTCAGCATTGTCTCTGCGACGTGGATCTTACTGTTTGATGCCGCGACATGCTCGTCGTGCTGCATGCCGAGCAGTGATCGCTTGATCTCAAGTATTGTGTCGGATGCCATATGTGCGGCAGCTGCCAAGATCATGCCGATCTTGTAATTGTCTTGGAACCGCCTTCCTACTCTAGTCATCTTAGGCACATGCTCGGGCATCGCATTCGTATCTCCCTCGTTCTCCAAAACCGACCAGGTGTCGTGATTCTCCCTCCAAACTGCCCTCGTAGCGATCAGGGAGGCAGACTGCTGTCGTCCAGAAAGGTAGAGAGTGGCTAAGATCGCTAGCGACAACGATGCAGCAACAACCGTGAAACGAGACAATCTTCCTCTGACGTGCCTCAGACCTGCTGCTCGGTTTCCATCAGCTGAAACTATAGGCAGTAACAGCACGTCATTTCCAGGGGAAACTTGTTCTCTGACCAGGCAAACTTCCATCCCATCAGACTGTCTGTTAGCGCTCTCAGACGAGGGGAGTGGAGAACTGTTTCCTTCTTCGCTCTCTCTCATCTTTTCGTCTCCTTCCTCTGCTCCACCGCTTCTTTGCTTCTCCTCTACCTCGCCGCCATGGTCGGCATGACTCTATTTCCGGCTCGGGAAATCACAGACACACTGGAGCTAGCAGGAGGCGCGGTTCCTCTTTCAGCCGATGCGCCTCAGAGTAAAATATTGGGGACAGCTATGAATTATTTCCTATTGAGTTGGTAGTTATTATCTGCTGCCCAAATTCATCCTGCGAACATGCAGCCTCGCAGCTGCCATGCCGCAACCCTTGACCTTGGTGGCGTTGAACTGCCTCAATGCTCCTCCATGCTCGGATGCGAAGCAGCCGCTCCTGCCATCTGCTCCTTGCAGCCGCTCCTGCCATCTGCTCCTTGCACGCTCAACTTGCTTCAGCTCCTCTCACTCCTGACATACTCACATTTCTTCAACTCCTGTCTCCTGATCCTTTTTTCCTGTCGAACGGGCTGATAGCATTGGCTACTTGTCTGTTCTTTTGTCACCGCTACTCTTTGATTGATCCCATCACTGTTTCTTCCTGATAGCCTGTCTTCTGTGGGGCACGAAAGCAAGATTCAAACATTCTTCATCTTCCCTAGAAACGATTATTATCATATCCATTATGATAAAAGGAGGGAGGTCTAGCCTTAAGTTTCCGTCAGACATCTTCTAGCCATCCTCATATGTTATCAATCCTGACGTATGCTTACCGTAGGAATGAGCGGTTTCGGGAAAATTGTGATAGGCCAGGCAGGCAAGAAGTATGGTCTGCATAGACCGGGACAAGCAAGCAAGCCGCCTGTGCGACCGTCCATTTTCAACGATGACGGAGAGGACGAGGAGAGTCAAGATCCTGCGAAGGTTGTAATGAGCGACAAGCATCGAGAGAAGATGCAGAAGCGCGCAGAGAAGGAGATGGCGAAGGCATTGGCCGTTGACTCCTCCATCTTCGACTATGACGGAGCGCACGACTCCATCGTGGCAGAGCGCGAGAAGGCAGAGCAGGACCGGCTGGACTACTCAAAGAAGAAGAAGGAGGCGAGCTGGAGATGGGATCTCTCAGGGTTGTGACTTGCTTTCAAGGTGCGGTACGTGCACGCCCTGATCGCCAAGACCAACGAGAGGAAGCGAGAGGACGAGAGGCTGTTCGAGAAAAGACTCGTAACGGAGCTGAAACAGGTCCGCCATGATGATGACTGACCGCAAGACATGCTGGGAAGAGGGTTGGACCTCAGAATCGTGACTGGTAGTTTGCTGCAGGAGCTCGAGGAGAATGGAGATTCGGAGAAATTCGTTACCTCTGCATACAAAGCACAACTCATGGCCAACAAGAAGTGGGAGGATGAAAGGGTCTGTTTACAGTCCCGTCTCGCTGCTCCTTGACATTCTTGCCCGTCAGAACGCAAAAGACAACTTCGTCGCAAAGGACGATGTCCGGAAGAAGGCGGACTTGTCTGGTCAGTTTGCTAGTGACGGCGCGATGCCTTTGCTGAAGCCCAGGTTCAGACTTTTACAGCAACATGCTCCGAGGCAGGAACGTGGCTACTGGAGCCAATGCGCGCGGGGCGTCCCCTCCCAAGGATGTTGGTAAGGAGAGACGAGGGGAGAATTCAAGTCGTTTGACTTCTCATGTGAAGTTGCGGACATGAAGGCGAAATCTGAGGCCTTGGAGTTAGAGCAGCAGGATTTGGAGGAGGCCATGATAAAGCGAGAGTACGAGGAGGAGGAGGAGGAGGCAGCGCAGGATGGGTACCCCGACCGTATTTGTTGCGTCGTCTGTGATGAATGTTGTGATAGTTACGACGAATCCTTAGCGACCGAATCGAAAGACGCAGGTCAGTTGCGATCTGACTCGCTCCCTCCCCTCAATGTCATGCAGGAGAAGAGGAAGCAGCGCGCAACACATCCTTGATGCCGTCTGCAGCAGAAGCTGGGATAGGTGAGGAGCGCATCAAGGCTTCGGGGGAGTGGACGAACTCACATGGTGCCAGACCAACGCGAGAGGGACGAAGAGCAGGAAGCGATTAAGCAGGAGGAAGACAGCGAGTCGCGTGATGAGGAATCACGGAAACGCAAGTACGATGGTTGGGTGCCTACTGCCTACGGCTACGTGCGCGAGAAGAAAGATATTGTGAGTTGACTCGAACACTGTGACTCTTGGAAGCTAATCTGCCCCTCCCAGACGGCTAAACCAGACGAGAAGAAGGACGAGGTTGAAGTTCTTTCTGCACGGTCAGTCTAGCTTGCTAGCCTTGCTGGCAAGTCGTCTCGATGCCTGGAACTGACTGGCTGGTGTGATGCAGAGAGAGATATCTGCAGCGCAAGGCCATGAAGAAAAGCTCGAACTGAGTCTGATACTCAGCACTCACTGGCACCCCGAACATCACCGCAGCCGCCCGTGCAATCGGTGTGCCGCGTGCGGCAGGCATGATGCAGTGGCGCGAATTCTTACAGGGCAGCCGCGCCGGGGCGCTCAGCCCGCCGTGTCACAGCGGCGCCGCCTTGAGTGACTGGTGGACTCAGCTCTTGTATGATACAGTAAAAGATACTCAGCTGACGGTCCGAGGCTTCGGGATCGGACTCCGCCGGGCGCGTCCGATCCGAGGGGCCGACCGTACGGTACTTCGGACTCTGAAGTCTCTGCAGGCTGAGAGGGTACCAGTGAGTAGTCCGATCGCCGGGCCCACTGAGTGACACTAGCCGCCTGAGTTCAACCAGCCTACGGTAGCCTAGTGAGTACTACTGAGTGCCGTGCGGCAGTGCCGGTAGCGAAAGTTTTAGTCAAGTAAAAAAAACGTCAAATGTCAATGAAAGCTTCAGTCAACAGTACCAATTCTGGATGAGCGCAGGACCCTTGTGCAGGTACCCTTCCTTTCCCTACCGATTGGTAGGTAGGGTGGTTCACGGAATTCCGAAAATAGGAGCTGCCCGGCATGGTTGGAGGGCAGAGCGTGAGGGAGGGAGGAAGATGGAAGGGAGGGAAGAGGAGAGAGGGACAGCTGCTGCTTCTGTCTGTCTGCTTCCTGAGCTGCTGGGTCGGAGCCCTCGCAGGGAGAGAACAAGAGCTGAAGGTTCGGCGAGCAAAGAGAGGACAGGTGGTTGACGCCCTTGACAGGCAATGCTCGACCGTTTGGAGGACAAGTATAAGTTGCAAGAGTTTGGCGCTGCTGATGGAGCAGAGACGATGCGTATGCTGCTACTGATGTTTGCTGCATCCTCCACTCACCTTGCTGTGAACCTGACAGCCCAAGTTCACTCCGCCATCGCTCCCCGACGGCTACCACAGACATCCCTTTACAGCACCAACTTCCTCGATGACCTTCTCAATGGCCATCAAGGATCAAGATGGACCTCAGGTGACACATCCTCTGCCGCTGTGTGCACATAGCTTGCTTTCCTTCTCACCTACCCGGAGCTGATCCTTGCACAGGCCCTTTGACTTATGACAGCGCAAGCCTGGCAGACTCAGTGAGCGCTGATGATGCCGTATGCTCTGCTCATATGGATGCTCAACAGATGCAAGACCTCAACGCTGACATCAAGAGAAGGGAGAACATCTGGGACAGCCTGGTAGACCAGGGAGGAGAGGAGTACGCGGATCTCAAAGTGAGTGACTGCAATGCGACATGTTCCTTCGTCGACCTGATCTCTTGGTCGTAAATCAGGTGCACAACATTCGTAATGAAGCAAACAGAGTGAGTCCGAGGATTGTTTGACGATTCCTTGTGATGCGTTGAGGAAGAAAATCGGAGAAGCGCAGGCTGTGGCTCAGAGGGCTCTCAGGAGGGAGTATGCCAACTCCGTGAGTCCCTAGTGCTGAGCTAGTCCTCGTTGCACTGCAAGACACGGCTTGACCTGAGCTTCTCTCAGGTTGCTGCGGCAGTACAGCAAGCAATGATGCGGGTGAGATAGTGAATGCTTTCAAAGTTCTCAATGACTGGCAACCCATCCAGGCTGATGTGGAGCATCAAGAAGAAGTTGCTAGAGGTGAACGAACTCAATCCAATCCATGGCGTCAATGATGAGATGATCGACTTGATTGCGCAGAGAAAGCCAAGAAACGAGAGAAGGAGGCTGCTGAAGCAGGTGCTGGGCGAAATAGCAAGCGACTCATTCTTACCTTCTGCGACTGCAGAAAAGAAAGCTCTCCTCCTTCAGATCGTCAACTCCGCCATCTTACAGAAGCAGAAGAAGCTCAAGGTCCTCTACCTACTCTCTTGGAGGCACTACTGAACATCTTACTCCGCTTCCAGCTGGAGTATTCCGCGCTCAAGAAAGAGTCCGAGAGAAAGATCCAGCAGCTGCATCGCAAGCTGAGGAGGCTCAAGAGGTCTCCTCCTCCTCCTCCTCCTCCTCCTCCTCCTCCTCCTCCTCCTCCCCGTCCTCCTCCTCCTTGTTCAGTTCGTCTCAGTCACACTGGGCGATCAGGTCCCAAGAAGAGGCTGGACTGACAGCAGCCAAGCTGAGGGTGCGCGTGAAGCTGGTGAGGTCGCCGAGCTGACAAGAGGAGCAGGAGCGAGAGAAGCTTGCCAAGGACGCCTCAGAGGAGAGCCGGTGCGCATGCCGCTTGTAAACCCTCATATCCTGACATGCTCCGGATAGCTCGAAAGCTGAGAAGGTGGAGGGCAAGCTGGAGGGTCTGCTTGACCGGCTGGGAGACGCTCGTGCTGGTTGACTGCTGGGAGTTTGCGGGTCATTGAGCTGAAGGTCTGCCGGCAGGACTCGCGTGGTTGTCAGCAAAGCTCGGAGCTGCTCGCGATGACGCATCATCAGCTCACTCCGCCGAGGAGAGGCAAGATTGGTGCTTCTAACTCGACTCCAGCTGAGACTATGTCACAGGTGGGAACGCAAGGCCGAGGACGCGGGCAAGCTTGCTCGATCGGCTGAGGAGGAGAAGGAGGACGCGCTGTCTCAGGTCAAACGAGCTGGGAAGAGTTCGCAGGGCCCTTAACTCTGCTGGCAGATGCGACAGGAGCGAAGGAGAGCCGAGAGGCACCTCAAGCTGGAGCAGGAGGCCAACGTGAGCTGCTACTGAGTTTGCCATGGCAGTTGAACTTGCTGGTAGGCGAAGGAAGAGGAGGAGCGCGAGGAGGAAGAGGAGGCAATCGAGGCAAGGAGGAAAGCCGAGGTCAGGCCCGACCTACCTGTTGCTCCGGTGGGTCACACGAGGGCAGGTGTGGGCAGCGCGGGAGGAGGAGGCGGCAGAAGATGCGAGTAGTCAAGTCAGCAGGTGCCTTGAAGGAGCTTGTCAGCACGTGCAAGGATGATGTGCGGTGCAGGATGACGTCAGCAGCTGAGAAGGAGAGGGAGGCGATGAAGAAGGTTAAGAGAGCTCAGCAGCTGTTGGAGACTTCCTGAGCTCTTTCACAGGCAAAGGCCCTGCTGAAGATCGAACAAAAGAAGTAAGGAGGGAGAAGAAAGTGTCTTGAAAGAGCGAAGGGGGGGGGCGGGGGGTCAGAGGGGGAGGAAGACGAGCACGAGGAGGAG
>NW_005434444.1:42601-44752 GCF_000315625.1 Guillardia theta CCMP2712
AAGAGATGAGGATGGGAGGATGGAGAGGAGTGAGGAGGGGCAGTGAAAGAGCAAGGAGAGTGGGTGAGAGGTGGTGGGGGGGGGGTTGAGAAGATTCTAGAGGAGGAGAGTTGGAAGGAGGAGCTGTTCGTTTCATGACTGGTCAACATTTCAGCTTGCGGATGAGGACGCAAAACTCCAAGAGCTTGCGGATCAGCTGGAGGTAACCAGCCAGTTCCCAGCTGGACCCCAGCAGCTGATTGACAATCTTCAGTTAATCATCGGACACCGGGAAGCTGAAGTCAATGCATCGAAGGCAAGAGGAGGAGGAGAGAGGGAGGAGGGTGGGGGGGGGGGGAGCAAGTCTAACGAGTCAACAGTTGGCAGCGACAAGGGCGAGGGAGGAGGAGGAGGAGGCGAAGAGGATGGCGCAGCAGGCTGAGGAAGACGAGAAAGCGGTGAGAGTGCCCACGTCACTCCCCAGCTGTGGCACCAACTAGAAGTTGACAGGCGGAAGAGAAGGAGCTGCTGACCATCCAGCGCATGCATCAACTTGAGGCTTCTGGTAGAGCTTCTTGTTCTCCTCCTCCTCCTCCTCCTCCTCCTCCTCCTCCTTGTTCTTCTCCTCCACCCAGCTCCTTCTCCACCCAGCTCCTCCCCTTCCTCCTCCTCCTCCTGTGGTACCTCCTCCTCCTCTTCCCATTTTCTACTCTTCCTCTCTTCTCTTCTGCTCTTGCTCCTCCACTTCTCCTCTTATGCTCACTTGTCGTCTTAGGCGTCGAGGACTCGCGAGAGATGATGCGTCTCAGAGCTGAGGTACTTGCTGAGACTCAGCTGGACTCTAGCTGACGAATTTCAGCTCGAGAAGGCTCACAACGAGACTGAAGCCGCGAGGTGACAACAAACTCACTACCTTGCACCTCCACCTCCACCCCCGCTCTCCTCCTCCTCCTTCTCTTTTTCTTCTCTCCTCTTTCTCCTCCCTCCTCTTCCCTCAGCTCCACCTTCTCTCCTCCAGCACCTCTCTTCTCTTCTTTTCCTTCTTGTCTGTCTCTAACCTTCACTGTTTCATCTCCCGTAGAATGGAAGGAGTGCGAACTCAATCTGCTTGGAAGTTCTCAGAGCAAGAAAGAATCAAGGTCCTTCTCCGATCCTTTTCCGATCGCTTCTTGTAGACCTCTCTGACTCCTCGTCCTCGTTCTAGGCGGAAGCAGCTGAGAACGACGCGATCCTCTCAGCAAAAGAAGCGCAGAAGGTGAAAGAAGGAGGAGAGGAAAAGAATATGAGGGGACTTCGGAAGAGGTTGGGTGGGGATGGGGAGCAGAGAAACAAGAGGAGGAAGGCAGAAGAGGTCGAGGAAGGAAGCGAAGAGCTGACGGTTTTGATCAGGAGCGAGAAGAAGCTCTTGCCAAGATCCAAGCAGCGGAGGAGAAGACAAAAACCGGTGAGAGGAGGAGAACGAAATTGAGGGGGGAGGAGAGGCAGTGGAAGAGGAGGAGCATTTCAACAGGGGTGTCATTGAGTTTGTTGGCAGCGCTGGAAGCGAAGGACGCTGCAAGCAAGGAGGCAGCAGAAGCTGCCAAGAAGGAGGCTGAAGAGGAAGAGCTGGCCAACTCAGAGAAGACGCGGGTGAGGAGTAGCAGGAGGAAGAGGAGCAGGAGCAGGAAGGGGAAGAGGAGGAGCGGGAGTAGATGCGGGAGGAGGAGGGGCTGAAGAGGAAGCAGATCTCCGAGGAGGAGGAGAAGCTCAAGGACGCCTACGCTCGTGCTGGTAGCTGAGAACTTGCTGGGAGAGGTGAAGTTGACTCCAGCTGTAGGCCAGCTGGAAGAGAAGTTGACAGCATCACAAGCTGCCCAGAAAGCGGCGGAGGATGCGACAAACAAGGTGAGGAGCAGGAGAAGAATGAAGTTAGGGAGAGGCAGAGGATTGAGGAGTAAAGGAGGGGAAGAAGGCAGGAGGGAGCGAGGAGAAGGAAGGGGAGCCGGCAAGGGGGCCCGGGGGGGGGCGGGGGGGGTTGGAGGGAGGGTCGAAGGGAGGCGTCAAGACATTGGCAGGCACGAGAAGGAGGAAAGGAGTGCGGAGGAGGAAGGATCCTTTCCCAAATCTGCTATCTTAACCGATACGCCCAAGGTAACGGGAAGGACAGAAGGAGGAGGAGGGGGGGGCTGGGGG
>NW_005434444.1:45093-46905 GCF_000315625.1 Guillardia theta CCMP2712
CGCAGAGAAAGCCAAGGCGGAGGAAGAGGCGGCGGCGGAGGAGAAGAAGGTGAGGATCGAGCGAGTCTTGCGGGCCTTCCTGACGCTCGTGCAGGCGGCCAGTGCGAACGAGAAGGCGGAGAAGGAGGAGGAGGAGGCGAAGTCAGCAGGGCAGGCAGCAGCTGGTGAGAGGCGAAAAGCTCGTCAGGCTGTCTGACAGTTGCTGCAGAGGCGAAGGCGATAATGATGAAAGAGGAGGACGAAGCTAAGGTACCTCTCCTCCTCCTCCTCCTCCTGGTTTTCTTGGACTTTTCCCTTATCCTCCTCTGCGACCTCGTCCTCCGTCCTCCCCCCCCCCTTCCCCCCCCACTTTCCTCCTCGTCCTCCCTTTCCCTCTGTTTCTCTTTCGTCTCGTATTCTTCCTGCGCTTCTCAATTTCGTCCAGGCTGCCCATGAAGCAGCGGATTCAGCCAACCAGAAGGAGGAAGAGGCAGAAAGGAAGCTGGCAGCTGCTCTTGCTCGCGGTGAGTGGGGACAGGAGGGAAAAATGTCAAGAGGAGGAACGAAGACAACAACAGGAGTGGGAGGAGGAGGAAGAGAAGGATTGGGAAGAGTATGAGCAGCAGCAGCAGGAGGAGGAGCAGCAGCAACAGCAACAGCAGTTCTCACAGCGAGACACTTTCTCGCACTGACTTTCTCGCAGCTGAGAAGGAGCAGGAGGATGCGAAGTCAGCAGAATCGCTGAACAATCAGAAGCTAAAAAGCGGTCTGTCCCCTCCTTCTTCTCCCTTCTTGTATTCCCTCCTATCATCTTCTGTCCCCCTTCCTCCCAGCCCCCTCACCTCCCCTCCTTCTACTTCCTCCCCATCCCCATGCTCATCATCTGTCTTGTTTCCCCATATTCACCACCTCCTCTCCTCTTCTTTCTCTTCTTCCTCTTCTTCCTCTTCTTCCTCTTCTTCCTCTTCTCCTCGGCTCCCGTCAATCTTGACTGAAAGTCCTCCAGCCACCGAGCAGTTCGTTCAAGCCTCTCAAGAAGCTGCTCGAGCACAGGTAAAGTTCAGGGGCACAAGATGAGGAGGGAGGAGGTGGAGGAGGTGGAGGAGGCAGAGATTTTTACGAGATTGTGCTGTACAGGAGCGAGCAGACGAGCTGGAGGAACAGCTCAAGGAGGCGCAGGCGATGATGAAGGCTGCTCAAGCTAGAGCTGAGATGTGAGATCCACCCTGCTCATTCCCCTACCTCTCTCATTCATCCTACCCCCTCCTTCCTCCCTTCCATTCCTCCCTCATTCATCCCCCTGCTCTTCCTCCCTCCTCCTTCCTCTTCTTCCTCCCTCATGCACCCTCTTCTCCTGTGTTCTCTTGCCTCTGCCATGCATCTCCTTTCGATCTTCTTTCACCTCCTTTACTCGTTTCTGCAGGTACTCTGCTTCTGCTGCCTCCAATGCAACAGCGCTTGCTCAGGAGAAGCAGGAAGCTCAGGTCCTCCTTCTCTTCTCCTACCACCACCTCCTCCTCCTCCTCCTCCTCCTCCTCCTCCTCCTCCTCCTCCTCCTCCTCCTCCTCCTTGCTCTCTCGCTCGCTCGCTGCACGAATGCTTCATATAATTTTTCTCCTCCTTCATCTTCATTTCTCTTTATCGCGCTCATTCGCTGCTGATCCTGCAAGCAGGCATGGAAGGAGGAGCTCGAGCGACGAGCAGCAGCAGCGGAGGAGGCGACAGCCAAGGTCAGACCACCTCATCCTCATCATCCTCATCCTCATCATCCTCATCCTCATCATCCTCATCCTCATCCTCATCATCCTCATCCTCATCCTCATCATCCTTATC
>NW_005434444.1:47005-51373 GCF_000315625.1 Guillardia theta CCMP2712
ACAGTCTCATACGAGGGGAAGGGGACAGGAAAGAAGAGTAAGAAGGAGGGAGCAGCGGGCGGGCGGGCGGGGCGGCAGGCAATAGCAGTTGCAGTTGCAGTTGCAGCAGTATGCAGGAGCGGAAGCAGCAGCAGCAGCAGCAGCAGCAGCAGCAGCAGCAGCAGCAGCAGCAGCAGCAGCAGCAGCAGCAGCAGCAGCAGCAGCAGATGCAGATGCAGCAGCAGCAGCAGATGCAGCAGGAAAAGAGGAGTGACGTGAAGGGCAGGCGATGGGAAAGAAGTGGTGTGTGGTTGAAGGAACGTGCGGGTCGTCGCTGGGGGATGGACAATTCTTCGACACATGTGCTCCTATCACAGAGAAAGGATGCTCCTGCCGCAACTCGTTCATGACCAAGGTGAGGAGACAAGCGAGGGAGTGAAGGAGGGAGGAAGGGAGGGGGAGGGAGGGGAAGTGGGAGGGAGGAGGGAGGGAAAGAGAGTGGAATGTTGAGGAAGAGGAAGAGGAGGAATGGGGGAGCGAGGAGGTGCAAGGAGGAAAGAAGGAGGGAAATGGCAACAGGGCAGGAGGAGGAGGGGAGGGGAAAAAGGCAACAGGGCAGGAGGAGGAGGGGAGGGGAGGGGGGAAGGGCGGAGCATGTGGGAGTGAAGGAGAGGAGGAGGGAGAAGAGGAGAAGCGACTCAGTCGGATTGCAGGGACACCTCGTGACGGGATGTACCGAAGAGAGATCACAAGGGCAACCCTGGTGCAAGGTGAGGAGGGAGGAAGGGAGGGAGGAAGGAGAAGAGAGGGGGAGGAAAGGACGAGGACGAGGACGAGAGGGAAGTGAAGGAACAGGCGCAGCACGAGCTGAGGGGGAGGAGGGGAGAGGATCATTGACGAGGATTGCAGGTCAGGGAAACAGGATGCGGACAGCAGAATGCTGACGGCGCATGGTGGGACTTCTGCACCTGAGGAGGAGGACGACGAGGACGACGAGGACGAGGAGGAGGAGGAGTGAAAAGAGGAGGAGTTTATTTTTTGAGCCAACATGTTGAGGATACGTAATTGCGCATAAGCGAATGAACACTTGAAGATGGAAAAGAATCACTCTGCCTCCTCCTGCTCTCTCCCTCCTCTCCCTCTCCCTCCTCCCTCGGCTGCCTCTGATCTCTTGTTCTCCTTCGATCTCACTCTTCCTCCCTCGACCTCTCCCCCTCCTCTCCATCTGCGAATCTTCGTACAAGAATCCCGCTCCTCTCTCCGTTCCCGTTCTGGTCAAGCCGAACACTTCCTCTTGAACCCTCCTCCTTCCTCCTCATTGCCTTCCCACCTCCTCCCATATCTCCTCCTTCATATCTCCTCCTCCCATATCTCTTCCTTCATATGTCCTCCCTCCATATCTCCTCCTTCATATCTCCTTCATATCTTCTTCATATCTTCTTCTCCATATCTCCTCCTCCATATCTTCTTCTCCATGTCTTCTCCTCGTCTTCGTTATGTCCTCACGTGCTCAAGTTTCCACAGCCCATCATTGAGACGATGAAGGACCTGCCCGAGCTTCAGAGAACAAAAATGATCCTCCTCTTCCCCCCCTTCCTACTCCTGCCCCTGCTGCTGCTGCTGCTGCTGCTGCTGCTGCTGCTGCTGCCCCTGCTGCTGCTGCTGCTGCTGCTGCTGCTGCTGCTGCTGCTGCTGCTGCTGCTGCTGCTGCTGCTGCTGCTGCTGCTGCTGCTGCTGCTGCTGCTGCTGCTGCTGCTGCTGCTGCTGCTGCTGCTGCTGCTGCTGCTGCTGCTGCTGCTGCTGCTGCTGCTGCTGCTGCTGCTGCTGCTGCTGCTGCTGCTGCTGCTGCTGCTGCTGCTGCTGCTGCTGCTCCTGCTCCTGCTCCTGCTCCTGCCCCTGCTCCTACTCCTGCTCCTGCTCCTGTTGCCCTGCTGCTGCTGCTGCTGCTGCTGCTGCTGCTGCTGCTTCTGCTTCTGCTGCTGCTGCTGCTGCTGTTCTTCTGCAACCTCTGAGCATCTCGTTATCTTACATTGATCGCGGGTCCCTTTCTGTTAGTTAGAACCTCCTCCGAGCTTTGCAGAGTATATCCTGCCAGATGATGAGACCTCCTCGTCCTTATCCCTCCTCCCCCCCTCCCCTGCCTCCCTCACTCCTTTTCCCCATCTTCCTCCTCTCTCCTCCCCGCCTTCCCCTTCTCTTCATCTCCCCCCCCCCCCCTTCCCTCCTCCACATCCTCGAGCTCACCGAGAGCGATCGCGAATTTCTTTTCCTCGACTCGCACAACCACGAGGGAGCAGGATGACATCTCGTCCATCTGATCGAGAACTTCAGCTCCTTCCTCCCAACCCTCCGAAATTCCCTCACCTCCTCTCTCCTCACCTCTACTCTATCTCTCCTCCACTGCTCTGCTCTGACCTGTCCTCTCCTCCCCCCTTCCCTCCCCTCTCCTCCCTTCTCCCCTCCCTGCTCCTCTCCCCTCTCCTCTGCCCTCCTTGCTCTCCTCCTCTTGCTTCACCTTCCTTACTCCCGGCGCCATGATCGTCGCCCCGTTGAGGATATGACGCACAGCCCCCTCGTCCACCCAGGCCTCCTGTAAAAGTTTGACATCCTGCGGGAGCCTGTGGCAGGTTCAGCCAACTGTTGGAAAGAACAGCAGCGCAAAAGTAGGAGGGAACGTGGGGAGATGCCGAGACAGGAGCAGCAGGAGCAGCAGGAGAAGTAGAAGGTAAATCTGGCAGGGATAACGACGGATGTAGGAGAACAACTAGGGAGAGAAGGGGTGATAGAATATGAGGAGGAGAGGAGGAGAGGAGGAGAGGAGGGAAGGAAGGGAAGAGAGGAGGAGGGAGGGTGAGAGCGCGGGCCTGCACCTGTGCAAGAGGCGAAGAGTGGGGAGGAAGCAATGCTCGTCGAACTCGAAGAACAAGGGACTCCCATCGACGACGAGGAGGGAGAGCTTGCTTGTGGTCTTGAGGAGGAAGAAGGGTTTGTCCTCCGTTCCCACTCCCTCCAGGAACGCTGAAAGGAGAGGATAGCACTCTTGCAGCACTGGAAGGGATCAGTCGAGCGAAAGAGAAGCAGCGGTGGAGAGGAGGAGGGGAAGGGAAGAGGTGGAGATGAGACAAGGAGCGGCAGGAAGTCAAGTAGGACGGCAAGGGTAAAGACATCAGGACGATAAGGCGAGAGGCGAAAGGAGCGAGTAGCTGTCATCGCACATGTTCGAAATTTCCTCTGCTCAGAAGATCGACACCTTGAAACAGTTTTGATGTCCTTGAGCGATGCAGGAGAAGTCAGGAGAGAACAGGAGTACACGGTTGAAAAGAGAAGGATGTGGCCGGGAGAAAACAAGAGTAAAGAAGCAAGAGAGGATGAAACATTGAAGGACAAGCAGGAGCAAGAAGAGAGCAGGAGCAGGAGAAGGAGAAGGAGCAGGAGCAGGAGAAGGAGCAGGAGCAGGAGCAGGAGCAGGAGCAGCAGCAGCAGCAGCAGCAGGAGCAGGAGCAGCAGCGGCAGCAGCAGCGGAGGCAGCAGGAGAGAGTAACCTTTGCTTGCTCGAACGTCTTGAACTGATCATGTACCTCCTTGTCGCGCATCCTGTGACAACAGGAGTGAGGAAGCATGAGCTGGGAGAACATGCCTGGCGCAGGGTAGAACATGAGCTAGAGCAGATACAGTGAGGCTTCAAGGGAGTGATGAAACGAAGAGGCGCAGGTAAGGGGGGGGGGGGGAGGAGGAGAGGGAGGAGGAACAGAGAAGTAAATAAGAGAGAAAGAAGGAGCAAACGAAGGCAAGCAGTACGACGGAAGTAAACGTTCAACCTCTGAAGGGCATCGCTGAAGGATTTGGAATGGCTGGTTCCTTGAAGAGTCGAGGATGATTGGGCAATGCAGGCTGAGATGGGTAATCACCTTTTCCTTCTCCTCCTTTTCCTCTTCCTCTTCCTCCAACTCTCCTCTCCCCCCCCCCTCGTGCATCTCTTTCCGTTTCTTGCCCCCCTTCTCCCGTCTCCTCCTCTCCCCCCTTCTCCCTCTTCTCTCCATTCCCACGCCTACCGAAGAGAAACAATGTCCAGATGACGGTCGTCATTCCAAGACTTCGATGTCCTTTCGCTATCCCTCTGGTTTGCTATTATGACGAAGACACGTTCATCAGATCAACGTGAGCCAAGGCATACGCCTAGAATCTTCTTTTCCCTTCCTTCACAGCTTGTAAGACTGTCAATGACTATCATGGAATGTTGTTTCGCTTCGTTCCTCGACCCTTCTGTCTTCTCGAGGGATCACTGGAACCTTTCTAATTCCTCAGCAAATGTTTTGATTTGATGTACGACCTCCACCTCCTCCCTTTTCTCACCTCTCTCGTCCCCCCTCCCCTCCAACCCCCCCCCCA
>NW_005434444.1:52028-58656 GCF_000315625.1 Guillardia theta CCMP2712
AAAATCAGTACGAGGACAATCAGGAGAGTCGAGGAGGCTTGACCCTGACACTGTCGCACAGGCCAAACGGCGAGAAGAGAAAAGACAGCGAGAACTAAACCCAATCCTGCCGCACTGCTGTCCCCCAGGGCAAACCGTTAACTGATACCGTACCTTCAGTTTTAATTGCGCGCAGGACGATTCCCCCCCGACCCACTCCCTCAACCGTGACAGATTTACAGAGTCAAAGTTAAGTCCGCCGGCTCAGCGGCTGCGGCACTGGGGCACTGCAGGACCCGCCTGAGTCACTGTCACAAATTGAACCGTCACGGTACCACGGTGTGACTGTGTGTGCGTCACAGTCACGGTACCGGGGCCGCCCTGAAGGCTCGAGGGGAGTAGCGATCATGACTGGCTTTATGACATGTCTAGATTTCACGTTGGAGTTTACTACTGGAGCATAAAAGTATTTTATCCGGGATGGGGGCTTATGGGGGACCTGTTCCTCACAGCCTTTTCTCCTTGTGGTTTGAACCCCTTGCGGGGGTACCCTGAATGTATACCTGGCTAAAACATTTTTGTGGGTTTCAACATCCTTGTCCTCGTCCTCGTCCGAGCTTGTCCTCCTCGTCCTCCTCCATCGCCTCCTCCATCCTCCTTCATCTCGTCCTTATCCTCCTCCATCGCCTCGTCCTCCTTCATCTCGTCCTTGTCCTCCTTCATCTCCTCCTCATCCTCCTCCATCGCCTCTTCCTCCTTCATCTCCTTCTCTGCGATTCCATTTCATTCCTTCAAACACATCTTTCCCTCAAGCTTCAGCTCTATGGAGCCCTCTTACGTCATCCGCACCCGTCAGCGTCCATCCCAGCTGCCCGCGTCTTCGACTAACCGAGCCCGTGCGGTCCACCTCGATCAGCCTACCATCCAGCGCCATTTTCACCTCCGACAGGCCGATGCCGCCGACACCCTTGTAAGGCCCTCTTCCTCCAGCTGCTGCTGCTCCTGCTGCTGCTGCTGCTGCTGCTGCTGCTCCTGCTGCTGCTCCTGCTGCTGCTCCTGCTGCTGCTCCTGCTGCTGCTCGTCCTCATCCTCATCGTCATCATCGTCATCATCCACTCCCTCCAATTCTCTCCGTCTGTACACTGCTATACTCTCGCAACTCTTTTCCCCGTCAAGGTTGGCGTCGCTCACTCGGTACTGCAGGGAGTATCGCTCACGGCCTTGAAGAACGCATGCAAGGCCCTTGGCATCCGGTGGCCATACAGCGGCAGAAGAGCGCAGGCTCCTGCCAGCGTCTCTGAAGCCTCAACAGCCACCACACTAAGAGCAGAGGCAGCAGGAGGTAGTGGAGAGGGAACCCGATGGCTGGACGGCATTTTGGTCTTTGTCGACGGAACACGGACAGCACAATCTAGTGCAACAGAGGAATCAGCAGGCCGAGAGGCAACCTGGTCACGCACAGGATCAGTAGCGCTGACTGAGGAGGATGGGGCTGGGGCAGAGCCGATCGACTCTGGTTGGCTGGAGTGGTACATGAGGCAACCGATAGCAGAGGAGGTGAGGGCAGAAGATGAGAGGGCGGGAGGAGGAAGCAACTCATGACGGGAGAGATATGGGTGCTTGTTGTGTGATGAATCCAAACAGATGTCTCCGAGGCTCAGCAAAGCAATCAACTCGAAATGGCAGGAATGAGAAGACTGCTCAGGAGCTGAAAGAAGCAGAGGGCGACTGAGCTCGCACCCCAACGTGCAACACAGTGACGGTGAGAAGCGCGAAGGGCCGGCATAATAGAGGCTGAAAATAGGATTGATCTGATAGATACTGCGCGCGTATAACAAATTGAAAAAAGAATCAATTTTGAAAGCAAGACGATTGTTGTGTCCCTGTGCCTCGTCTTAGGACGCCTTTCCGCCTTTCCCTTCCTCCTTTCTCCTGTACTGCTGATTCGATACGTAGGCGTGTAGCCTCCTCGCCTGCTGCCTCCTCTGTTGCTCCGCATTATTGGGCTGTCAGCGTCCCGTCGACAACAAAGATCTGCCTGCCGTCCAGCTGCTTGCAAGAGGGAAGCATACCGGTTGTATCTGCTGTAACAGACTAGGTAGGGTCCATCAGTCCTTGAGAGCTCAGGAGACCTCCTCCGAGTCCATGTCATCTTCACAGGGTCCTTGGTCTTTGACCCGGTTGTTTCCCTTCTGCACAGCACCACCCCTCACATCAGTAGGCTCCTCCCCTGCTTCCAACCAGATGGCTTCCACAGGGTCCTCAGATCGCGTCCGAAGTTCAAGTCATTGATCTCCCCCAGCTGCTTGCAAGCGAGGAGCTGGGAGAAGTTCACTGGCAGAACGAGTGACATGGTTGAAGACCATATATGAAGCTTCCTGCTTTCAACTTCTACCGGAGCGCTGTTTCATACCTATGGCTTCTTCAGCTTGCAACCGGGACTCTGCCGCAGTTGGTCTCAGATTCTGGTCAGACCACTCGGAGCTCTTCAGTTCAGCCTTGCGTACCTGCGAGTTGGATGAAGCAACATGCTAGTTACCAGCCTTGAGGTCTGAGTCGTGCTGACGTGGCTCTAGTTGAGATAGACCTGTGACATCTTCTGTAGAGAATCAAACTTTGAAAACAAATTAGGAATTACTATTTTATTAGTCGAAAAAAATGAAGCAATTCTTTTTAGCAAGTAGGATTCAAGTGTAAAAAAATCAGAAAATATAAGTAAAAAAACAGTAGTATCATTTGACTCCCAGCACTTCGTCCGTGACAGTACGGTCTGTGACTGGCGCCTGCCGATACATTGAATGAAAGCGGCGCCGGCTCCGCCGCTAGTAGTGGCGCGGTCCAGTCACGACTCGAACGGGCCCGGGCGCCACTGCCAGTAGTCAACGGGCCGTGGCACCCGACACCGGCCGCTGGCCGCCGCCGCGGTGATCGGACGGGCCGTGACCGTGACTGTCGCCCCCGCACGGAGAACCAACCCTCAGTTATCCGAGCCGAGTCCAACCCTCAGTTATGCAGGCCACCTGAAGTTCACTCGCCGGTGACGCCAACTGCGCACTGTGACAGCCGCTCGGACGCATCCCCCCCCGGCCAATTGCCGCAGTGCCAAGCTAAATCAGTCACTGGGCAGCCGGCGGCGGGACACGCCGCCGGGAGTCTGGCCGGGCACAGTATACGGCGAGAAGAGAAACTTGAAGCCTCTGACACAGCCGCGGGACTGACTCAGTGAGGTGATGCCCGGGCTACCCGACCCTCCGACTACCGGGGCCCGACTCGGTGACCCGCGGCGCAGGAAAACTTCTTTACTCAAAGTTAAGTTAAAAAATGAGTACGAGGACATTGCGGAGGAAAACATGAAGGCGTTCTCGTTCGGAGGGAAGAAGCCGGTGGCGAAGAAGGCAAGCGATGAGAGGAGAGGAGAGGAGAGGAGAGGAGAGGAGAGGAGAGAGGAGAGGAGGGGAGGGGAGGTGAGGTGAGGGGAGGGGAGGGGAGGGGAGGTGAGGTGAGGGGAGGGGAGGGGAGGGGAGGGGAGAGGGGATGGGATGGGATGGGAGGGGAGGGGAAATTTTGAAGAGGAGAGGTGTATAAGAATGACGGAGGGAGGAGGTAGGCAAGGAAGGGACGTAAAGGCAGGACCAGTGAGGGCAAAGGATGGGATCTGGTGCGTCCACTGACTGAATCTTCAGACCCCAGCTGCATTTGAGGATGCACCCGAGACAAACAAACCCTCCAGCAAACCTCCAGCTGGTCCGACGCTTCTGTTACCTTCTCGTCTTTCCCTTCCTGACCTCCTTCCAGCCGCGCCTGCTGCTGATCTGGATGTGGACCCGTTGGACGCGTTCATGGCGACCAACGCGGAGAAGATGAAGAAGTAGCAGCAGCTTGAGATCTCCTGCTTGCCTGACCTGTTGCCTGCTAGACCGACTCAGTCCAAGGTCGACAGGTTTCAGGACGAGGTGGCGCGGACGAGCTATCCTAGCAGATCCTCGAGGCTGATGAGGATGTAGGAGGACGACCCGGAAACAGCATACATGCTCGCGTTGGAGAAGAAGAAGGTCAGGATGCTCGGGCCGGCTGTCGCTGACTGGCGTTGGGTTGCCATGGCGCCAGGCGGAAGCAGCGAAGGGATCTGTGAGGTAGTTGACTTGCGGCGTTCGAGATTCACTTCCTGACTGGTGTATCATCAGCGTTGTGAGCGCGAGCATCGGGAACGAGGACGCGGACTCGGACGAAGAAGGAAGGGGGGAGAGCGCGGAGGGCAGGAAGCTGACTCGGCTGCTCCTTGCAGTGTACGCGACGGCCAGGGCTATCAGTAACGCCACCAGGACCGTCATCCCAAGCCTCAAGGTATCGGACAGCTGCTACCTGCTGCTGTTTGACGGCACATGGCGGCTGGCAGACTGCGATGGAGGAGCTGGACGGGTCGGTGGATCATTCAAAGATGGACTACAAACCTTTCGAGGTCCTTCCTCCTCTTCCCCCCCCCCCCCCCCCGCTGCCCTGATGCCCCTGGCAGAAATGTTTCTACGAAGAAGACCCTGAGATCTTTGCCATGTCGGAGGTCCGATCGTACCACCCTTGTGCCTTGCCTTGCTTTGACATCCTCACCTGCCTTTTCCTGTCCTGCCCTGCCCCGTCCTGTCCTGTCTTCTTTCCTCCTCGTCTTCCTCCCCCTCTCCCATCAGGCGGAGGTCATCCAGCTTCGCAAGCAGCTCGACGTCCGCATCTCTGGCGACGACCTTCCCCGTCCTGTCCGTCGTTCTCCCTGCTCTTCACATGCCGATTGACGTGCGACTTCCTGCAGGTCACCAAGTTTGACCACTGCGGGTTCCCTCCAGAGGTCATGAAGGACATCAACAAGCACGGATATAGCACGCCGACTCCCATCCAGTCGCAGGAACTTCTTGCTTCCTCCTCCTCCTCCTCCTCCTCCTCCTCCTCCTCCTCCTCCTCCTCCTCCTCCTCCTCCTGTCCTTGTGAGCAAGAGGGGGGATAATGGGGACTTGAGGCTGCTGTTCTTGCTGTTGGTGCTTGAGGAATAGGAGGAGGACATGCGCTTTCTCTCCTCCCCTGCTGCTCTTAAATCTCCACGCGTCCCTCCCTCTCCCGCTCTGCATATGATCTGTGAGCCTGGTGTTCAGGCGCTTCCCGCTGCTCTTTCTGGCCGCGACATTCTCGGCATAGCCAAGGTGCGGGAGAAGGGAAGGAGTTGGGGAGATAAGGCAGGAGAGCAGATGATATGGATATGAGGGAGAGGAGAGGAGAGGACGGGGGAAAGAGGAAGCAGGAATGGCAGCAGGCGAGCAGGAGGGGCAGGAGAGAAAGAAGGGATTTAAGACTCACGTTCTTGATCTCTCAGACTGGGTCGGGAAAGACAGCTGCATTCATCCTTCCGATGCTGGTGAATCTGCTGCTGCTGCTGCTGCTGCTGCTGCTGCTGCTCCTTTCTTGCTGCTTCCTCTGATGTAGTATTTAAAACGCTGGCTCAGGTCCACATCCTGGATCAAGAATATCTGCAGGAGAAAGAAGGACCCATCGGGTAAGCTGGAGGAAAGAGGAGTGGGGTCATGGAGGAGGAGGAGGAGGAGCAGGAGGAAGAGGAAGAAGAGGAGGAGAATGAGGAGGAGTAGAGGAAAGGGGGGGGGGAAGGGGGGGAGGGGGGGGGGAGGGGGGGGGTGGGAGGAAGGAGGGTAGGGGGTTGACATGCAGCAGGTGCATCCTTGCCCCCACCCGCGAGCTCTGCCAGCAGATTTTTCTCGAAGCGAAGAAATTCTCCAAAAGCTGCGGAGCGAGCGTGGCGGTAGGGGCTGGAGGGGAGGGGAGGGGAGGGGAGGGGAGGGGGGCGGGGGAGAGAGAGGAGGGAAGGGGGAGGGAGAATCAAAATAAGAGGATGAAATGACCTTCTTGTCTTGGTCAGGGAGCTTATGGAGGAGCGTCAAAGAATGAACAGAGGCTCGATCTCCTCAAGGTATCTCCTCTCCTCGTCTTGACCTCTTGCCGTGCCGTGCCTTGCCTTGTCTTGTCTCGTCCTGTCCTGTCGTCTTCTCATCTTGACTTCAGGGAGCTGAGATCGTCGTCGCCACTCCTGGTCGTCTCATCGACATGCTCAAGAGCAAGGTGAACTTTCTTCTCATCTCACAGCCTCCCGACCCCAGCTGCTTCTCAGCTCAGCCTCTGACTTTGCCCAGGCTACCAACTGCCATCGGGTCACGTTCCTCGTGCTGGATGAAGCAGACAAGATGCTGGATATGGGGTTCGAGCCGCAGGTGAGCTGCGAGGAAGAGGAAGAGGATGAGGAGGAGGGCGAGGGCGAGGAAAGGGAAGCAGAGAGATGAGGATGATGAAAAGGAGGAGTGAGGAAAAAGAGGGGCGGACGAGGACGAGGAGGGAGGACGAGGATGGGGGTTGGGGAGGAGGAGGACGAGGAGGGAGAAGGGAGAGGGAGCGAGGGTGGGGATGAGAATGAGGCAAGGCAGAATGGGAAAGTGGGACGGGGGAGGAGATGGGATGACAAGTTGATGGTTCAGATTCACTGCATCATGGGGCAAATTCGACCTGATCGTCAAACTCTGCTCTTCTCTGCCACTTTCAAGAAGGTGAAGATGCGAGAGGGAGAGAGCAGGAGGGGAAGAGGGGAGGGAGGGAGATGGGA
>NW_005434443.1:0-25590 GCF_000315625.1 Guillardia theta CCMP2712
TCGCTGAACAGAGTCAGGTGTACTCCCTCCATCGCTTCGCTCTCTCGGAAAGCTCGAAATGCTGTATCATTCGCCTCTGGGCAGCTCGAGGAGACGATGCACTCCACCTCCCTCTGTCTCCAGATGACGTTGGCCCCTACAGCGATGAAGCCTTTCTGACCTAAGCCTTTGTGGACTTGCTGTCCTGGCGCCCCAGCGACCAGCATGCCTGCCAGCGGCTGGAGTTGGACCGCTGCAAGGGACTGGCGCAGCAGCTGATAGCGATAGACGGCAGCTATCTCAGCCGTTGTCATGCCGCCCAAGGTTAGCAGGTGAGTCAGCTCTGCCAAGCTGCCCCCTTTGCCCCAGGGTCCTCTCTTGGCTCGAATCTTGAAAGATCGATCGTGCACGATGCTCACATGTACAGCTGTGAACTTGCGACCATCGATCGCGAAGTCCTCTCTTCCCTGCCAGAGCTTCTCCGCTTGTGCATTGCGGAGGAAGGAAACAGTCACCGGGATCTCCTCAGCACTCGCTATCTCGGGTCTATACGGAGCCTTCCACATGATTGCTTTACTCTCTTGCACTGAGTCTACGATCAGTCCGATCTCTTCAAATTTCTTCTTCAGCTTTTCTTCATGGTTGACATACACCGAGGAGATGCCCAGGAGAGTCATGGAGATGAAGGAAGTCACCTCGTTGCCTGCTGAGGCGGTGTATGTCTCGACCTTCTCCTTCTTGGCTTCTTCAATCTGCTGCATAAACCACTCTCTGGATGCGTCACTCCATCCAGTCATCGCTTCTTGCAGAAACTCACGTCGTGCCTGCTGACATGTCGAGCGGATGGCTTCTGCGATAGCGTCGGGGGTGCATCCCTCCACAGCCTTGCAAGCCTGGGCTGTCCTGCTGTTCGGATAACGCTTCGCGAAGCTCTTCACCCTCTCGACGAGATCAGCTTCGAGGACAGAGGCATCCACAAGTCCGCTCTGCGTGTATTGGCATGATCTCCGATACAGCAGGTTGCGAACATTTTCATCATACTGAAGAACCATACTTAGAAAGCTATTTGAAGTATACAAACCTCTTGCTTGCAGCTTCCTTGGCGCCCTGGCGGCTTCCCCTACACCTGACGAGGAGCCATGCTGCCGAAAATAACGGCGCCTCTGCCGAAAATAACGGCGCCTCTGCCGAAAATAACGGCGCCTCCTAAACCCTAAACCCTAAACCCTAGTAGTAGTAGTCGATTTTTATTAGAATGCTAGAATAGTCGCATCGGGTACCTTCCCGGTCTAGTCTAGTCTAAATGGGTTCTCACGCTTGGCAGAGCGGCCCTTCTTGGATGGCCCGTTGTGGCATCCAGGGTTCTATCGCTGTTCCGCTTTTTCTGTTGTTTCCATAGTCCTCCGTTCCGAGCCGCCGGTGCCGTATCTCCTCCGGGCCCGGGTTGACGGTTTCAGTGTAACCGTCCACCTTTCTATTTTTTGCGCTAAGTCCATGTCCCTTCCCTGCCTGCCGCTTGTGAAGCTTCCCCATCGGTCTGTCCTCGTTGCCCTTTCCCCTGCCGTCATCCATCTGTCTCCTGTGTCCTTGCCCCTTCCTTGCCATGTTGGTTGTTTTTCGCCTGTGAGGCTTCCCCTTCGGTCTGTCCGTTGACCGTTGCCCTTTCGTCTCCCATCTGTCTTCTGTGTCCTTGCCCCTTCCCTGCCATGCTGATCCTGGTTGCTTGCTTTTGAGGCTTCCCTTGTGATCTGTCCTCGTTGATCTTTACCCAGTCATCTTCCAACCATCTTATATCCTTCATGCTTGTTCTCTGTTAGTCGTGTCTCCTCGTCTCCTTGAGGTCCACAGCATGTGTTGCACTTCGAGCAGCTGGATGACTATCTTGGTCATGGCTCTGTCAATCATATCCTCGTCCATGAGCAAGTTCCGGAAATTTGTGGTCCATTCCCGCTCCATAATACTGCCTCTCACTCCTGCAATGAACGTGGCTTGTAAGACCTCTGTGTTGTCGCTCCTGCTTGTCATCTCTGCCCGCAGTGCTGCATATTTCTGTTCTTTCTCCTGAAACTTTGCTTTCAGGTTTGCCAGACTGCTTCCCTCGCCCGTGAACTCTGAAGTTCTCGCTATCTCCACCAGCACAATGCGATTGCTCCCTCTGAAGTAGCAGAGCCCATCTGGTATGAGATTGCCGTGCTCTGGTGCAGTCAGTCCTAGCCCTGTCATAGAGTTGATTGGCGTTTGCCACCAACTCTCCTGTTCAACACTTTTCTTCTTCCAGCTTTCTGTCAGGCATCCCTTGATTGTCTCCATTACTCTGTTGTGTGCCAACGCGATCATGAGCTCAAATTCTTTGCAGGCTAGCTGAACATGCACCCAGCTTTCTTCCCTGCCTTCGCACCATGGGCAACAGGGGGATGTCGTCTTCTTCCACTGGAACAGCTTTTTCCTCGTTGGTGCTGACCAGGTAATAGCTTGGATAGCTGTCCGAAGTACTGATCCGCGACACCTCTGTAAGGCTCGACCTAGGATCCTTCTGCCCACTTGTGGTTCCAGGAGAAAGGTTTCCGTCAAGGTGAGGGGGGCTTCTTTCCTCCTCAGTTCCAGTTGTTCTTCTCTGATTATCTTATCCCATATTTTCAATCGATCCATCCCCGGCTTGAAGTTCTCTTCGTCTGCAATGCAGAATCCCAAGTCGCTGTCGATGAGGGCCCGTTCCCACGTGGAGGAGAAGGAGGATTTTCCCTTGCGGGCTTCTTCTGCAGCTTCTTGCACTACGGTGTGGTCTGCGATCATAGAGAGGTTGATCTCAATGCCCTCCCGCTGAAATTTGCTCAGGCATTCCTGCAGTCTTCCTGCCAAGTCGTATACGAGCTCGTCTTCATACTGCATGGTAGACCATCTGAGGGTGTCCGTAAGAAAGCGATGCATTCGGGTTGATTTAAAGAGGACGAAGATTTTCCTGATTGTTTTCTGTTTGCCTCTTTGTTCCCAAATCGCTTGTAGGAGTATGCAGAGTGCGATGGTATGTGCTCTGATGACGCTGCATTTTCCGTGTATCTTGATCGCTCCGCGTTCCTGCTCTCCTTCCTTGTCTTGCGTGCTGTATCCTATCGACATTGATCGACCCTTCCTGTTTCGTGATATGTCGCCGTGGATTGCGGACCACACTTGGTTCCTGTTCTTCTCCTGTTTGGCCGAGGCTTGATAGTTTTCGTTTTGCTTCCTTCGGTATTCTTGTAGCTCCTCCTGTTCAGGGATCAGGTGTACTGTGAGTTGGACAATTATTCTCTCTTGTTCCGACTCCTTGCAGTAGACAATCAGGTCGTCTTGTGACTTCCTGAGGCTCCGATCGCCCGTCCTCCAGAAATTTGCAGCGTAGCATATTTCTGATCCTTTAGGTACCTTACCGACTAGCATGAAGCCGTCAGGGATTTCTTTCCTGAAGCAAGTTTGGTTCCATCCGATCAAGATTGTTCCAGACTCGCATGCGGCGTAGCTGAGGTATTGTTCCTGTTGGTCGATCCATATTATTTCACGTCGAACCTCGTCTTCCTGCAAGCTATCGGTTGCGGCCTGGATTGTCGGGTGATAGAGGGTGGGCCAGTTGCTGAACTGTTTTGTTTCAGCGAGCATCCCCAAGTGTTCTAGAAATTCGTACGACAGCGGAAGGCCTTGTTGTCTATCTCGAATTTCAGCCATGGCGGTGGTTAGATGTTCCCACCAAGCTTGCGAGTTGAGTGAGCTGTTATGTGTTTTGCTGATATACTTAGCAATTTGCAGTAGGATCTCTGTCTTCTCTGGGTTCTTGGCTCCATCGTCATCTTCTTTCCTCGCAAATGGCGCCGAGCGAAGGGAAGGTTCAGCTTCTTTGATGTCTTGTTCTTGGCCCGTGTGACTTCTGGGCCGGTCCATGATTGCTATGTCGCCCTTGATTTTGAAACTTTCCTTACCTTTTAGGATTAGGTGTTCCTGTTGATCCAGATTGCCTAGTAGTTTAGCCATGAGGGATCTTGTGTTTGCATGAGCTGGGTGTGGCCTTCTCTCTTCTGCTGCTTCCCGATGCTTTTTGGATGTCTCCTCCCGGTCCTCCTCTGATTGCGGGTGTGACTTTCGTTTTCGGGTTGTAGCACTATCCTGCGAGGCAACCTCTCGTCTTTTCCTCTTTGTTCCTGATGCTCTGTTGACGCTGCTTACCCAGATGACATTTTCTTGTAGCAGTTGCATTACGATCCCCTCCGCCTCCTCGCGTTGCCTTGGGAAAGGCCAGAGCTTCCTTGGCAAATGCAGTTCTTCGTCAGCGATAGGTCGTATATTTCGTAGCAAGGAGAATTGGAGTTTCGGGAGTTGCCTCCATAAGGCTTGGAAGGTCGTCCAGCCTTGTGGTCTGTCGCTGTCGTTCAAGTTTGCCACCATATCCTCCATCCTATGAAGGAGGGAGATGCTTCCAGGTAGGTGACCTGCTTCTATGTGGGCCCAGCTGATCCTCGTGTTTAGTTTTTCCGCCAGCCAGACTGCTAAAGCTTCGGGTCCCCGCACCACATCACGCTCCATAGTTCGAAAATTCATTTCTCTTTGGAGCTCGAGGATTGTTTGGCATCCCCATTCCGCAAACCAGTTTTTCTCGTTCGATGTATCGTAGCGCTGCTCGCCCTAGGATTGGGGCAGGATGAGGGACCTGCAGCCCTCCATTCTCTGTTGGCAGGTAGAATATACCATTCCCTGTACTTTTGCTCAGTCCTAACGCTTGTTTAAAAGCTCTGATCCACAGTTGATCTAATTCTTGTAGATCTCGCCAAGTCCATCCAGTCATGACTGCGGAGTAGCGAAAGACGTTGAGAATTCCAACTTTCACCAGGTAGAATTTTTGCGCAGGAGTATAACTCGACGAGCTGATGTTTTTGATCAGTTCTTTGGTTTTTTCAAAGACGTATGCTCGTTCTCCCCAAGTGAAAGGGCAGCCCTTTATTCTTCGTCTTTCTTCCTTCCACAGAGAGATGCGATAGCCGAGATATTTGAACGGTTTAGTAGCCGGTAGGGCTTCGACAGGTTCCCCCATGACCGTTATTTTGTTCGCACCAGGAACCTCTCCCTTGCGAGCATAGTCGAAGCTGGTTATCTCTGATTTCTTATTGTTGATTTGCAGTCCTGACCATTTGCAGAAGGAATCCACCACTGCTACCAATTCTCGCATTTCTTTCATCGTGTGTGCGATGAGTACCATGTCATCGGCGAAGGACAGGTTGTTTGTTGTTCCTGTGCTGCACTTGTCCAATTGCCTAGAGAGGATGCATAGCACCAAGTTGGCCAGTTGTGGGCTACTTGCTCCACCTTGTGGCAGCCCGATTATTAGAGGTATTTTCCCTGTGTTGAACTCGTTTGTTTGTATTTGCAGTTCGACTCCACTGTTGCAGGCTATCACAGTTCTAATGTCCTCAGGATGGAAGCCTAGGCTGTTCATTGCCTGCTCGACCACCTCGATTGCCACATTGTTAAAGAAGTTCGCAAAGTCCAGGTACAAGAGAATGAGGGACGTTTTGGCCTCTTCTGCTTCTTCTACGATCGAGATCAGTCGATGAGCCTGCCGACTTGTGCTTCTGCCTGGACGGAACCCCTCCTGGAAGTTTGTGAGGACGTTGTTTGCTTCTACTGTCTTACTCAGACGATGCGCCAGGATTGCCTGAACCAGCCGAGTAAGCGTTGACATGACGCATATAGGCCGCATGTTTTCGAGAATGTGACAGAATTGATTTTTTGGCAGGAGGCGTACTCTCGCTGTCTTGTTGAGAACCTCAGCTTTGCCTTCTAGGGCTGCATTGACTAACTTGCCAACTTCCTCTCGGCATGCTGGTGGCAGCGCCCGCAGCACTTCGTTCGAAATGAGGTCAAGTCCTGCAGCCTTTCGTCTCGGCGCCGAGGCGAGCCAGACATCAATCTCTCCCGGTGCCAGGGGTCTGGTGATTTCCTGTTGTTGTCTCCTTGAAAGCTGCACCCCCTCAGGCGGTGTGATCCGTCTTGGGGCCACGGTTGTGAACGACTTACATTTTGTGCAGTACGGGGTCATCCCTCCCCCTCCGATGGTCTCGTCGCTTGAGTCAGCCAAGGGGAGCATACATCCGATGTTTGAGCATTTTGAGCAGGTCCCTTGTTTCGTGCATGCGTTGACGCTGAAGAAGAATCGTGTATGGTCCGCGTCCTCAAGCTCTCTAACCTTCTGCATTGGGAGATGATCCGTGAGATCACGGTATCCTGCTATCTCCCATGTTGTTTTATCCGATTCTTCTAGTGCTACAATTGCTTTCGTGATTGTGTTTGCAGGTAGCAGTGATAGAAAGAGCCAGTCATCTGTCCCCTCTCGCTCGATCCCAATCATCAGTTGCTGGTTTGCACTCCAAAATGCTCTAACACCCCTCGTGTCTTCGCTAGATAAGGTTGCTTCGATTTGGTTGATGAGCTCGTCGGCATTGTCGACTATCTTGCCGAGCAGTCGAAGAGCCAAGCCTTTGTGGCAACGAAGGGAGTTAGGGTGTTTTTTCTTGATGTCTTGACTTATCATCGGTTCTTTGGGAGTGAAATCATTCTTGCGTCCCATTGCATTCTGGGATTCACGGCTGCCTACCGTGCCAAGCCGTGTTTGCTGTTGTTGGCAGATCTCTTGGAAAACTTCGTTGTTTTGTTCTTCACATATCGTTCTGAACCTCTCGATCTTAGTTCGCAATTCTCGTTGTAATGTAGCTTCCGTAGGTACTCCAGTCGCTGGTCTTTGCTGTGATGCTTCCCTAAGTTTAGTCCGCAAGTTGCGGATCGATCTCTTCAAATCCATTTGTTCTTTGTTCGCGTGTCGCCTCCCTCCCTTTCTGATTTTTACCTCCTTTAGTGGTAGAGAGTTGGCGAGCATCTCACAAATGTTACATTCTTGCGCCTTAGCTCGCATGTCTCGTATGTTTGCATCTAGTTGTTGCGCCCATTCGATCTTCTTCTCCTCCCACGTATCGCGATCCAGCACCCATCTGCTTTTAGGGGTTTCCCCCCTCTTCTGTCGTGTATTCATCTGATGCACTTCCACTCGTGGGATTAGCTGCGTCTCCTCGGATGTGAACTTGGTGTGCACTTGCACCACCAGGGCTCTGTGATCAACTGCTCCCCCTATCACACAGCCGTCGACCGTCCACGATTGAAGGGAGATGTTGGGGAAGTTGTCCTCATTAGTTGGGGGGTGGATAGCGAGGACTGCGTCGAGTTTGGCTTCTATCAATTCTTGTTTGTACCATGTTGAGAAGGTAAATGTTGTCCCAGTCTCGCTGATCTGTTCATATGAGAGTGTACGGTGTGCGGAAAGGTCTGCCAGGAATTTCTCGAATCTCTCATCTGCTTTTGCGGTGATAGATGAGGGGGAATATCCTCTCCGCATTGGTGTTGTTGTGTTGGTTCTTGCTGCATTAAAGTCTCCGGCTATGATGTGTGTCTCTCTCGTTCCCAGAGCGAGGTGTAGCAGCTCTGCCCACAGTTCCCCTTGCTCTCGAATCGCATTTTCCGCCGGTACCTGATGGAGGTTCGTGACTACGAAAGAATTTTTCCCTGTTCCGACTTTGATCGAAAACACTCGGTTTCGATATTTCTTTTCTTTGTTGCACGCCTGAGCGGCATGGGAAGGGGAAGGCGAGAGGGAAGCGTGGACCAGCGTTACCAACCTCAGGTCTCCTTTCCCCTTCTTGGCATTGATCTTCGCAGGCCCCAGGAAGATTCTGTAGCAGGCCCAGTTCTCCTTGATCATCTTCCTTAATTTGTTCTCGTCGCGGGCCGAGACCCTTACCTCTTGTAGTAGCACAACCCCAGGTTGGAAGGACTGGATTAAGTATGCGAGGATGTGCTTGAGAACAAAGTGATTGCAACCATTCACATTTTGTGAGATGAGGAAACCTGGGTCTGAGCTTTTTCGATGCATCTGCGCCCAATCATTGCCCCTTTGCTCCTCCTGCCTTTTCCCCCTCCGCTCCTTCCCTCTCTGGGAGGTTTTCTCTCCTGAGTGTGCATTCTCCTCCATTTCCTCACCAAAAAGTCTTGGTTGGGGCTTCGTGGTGGTCGCCTGCCGCTGGATTGCGATCGGCTGTACCTTCTCCTCAGGCTTTGCCGTCGAGGTCATCGGCCGCTGGATTGCGTTTGGCTGTACCTCCTCCTCAAGCTTTGTCGTCGAGGTCATCAGCCGCTGGATTGCGTTTGGCTGTACCTCCTCCTCAAGCTTTGTCGTCGAGGTCATCAGCCGCTGGATTGCGTTCGGCTGTACCTCCTCCTCCGGCTTTGTCGTCGATTTCAAGCTCTCTTGCACCCTCGCCTCCTTCGGCAGAGATCGCAGAATTACCTGGGCCGTTTCCTCCATCTTCTCCAGATGGGTGAGAGCTGCAATCAGTTGTGTTCTGGTTTGCATCAGCCATTCTTGCGGAAGTCTTAGTCTTGTCCTCGTTTCCATCGTTGCTAGCCAGTCTTGATTTGTCTCGCAGAGCAGTAGGGTGTGAAGGATAGCAAACACTCCGCAGTTGAAGTTATCTTCCTGTTGGAAGGCTGAGCACCACTGTATCTGCCATGGGGCATTGGTCTGATCGTCAAAGATGTGTTCGATCACTCCGATTGTCAGCTCAGCCATTTCTCTTGCTCCTTTTGCGTGCTCCCCCGTTGTTACAAGATTCCTCGCTCCCTCGATCCCTCGTGGGTCCCTCGTTGTGCTCGTTCTGTCCTCGCAGAGGGGGTCCAAGATGTACGCGCATCGCCGATCATATCTTAATGCAATTAGAATCCAGTGGTTGCTGTGGATGATAGTTGGGAACAGGAAGGTGTGTTGCTCATCTCTCAAGCTGCTGAGGTGAAATCTGTTCCCGACTCTCAAGCGGGACGCCTCGTCTCGCAGACTGGATATTACCCTTGGCAAGAAGATGATGTTCCGCGTTTGCTGGTCCTCACGAGCTCTCCCTTTGCGTACCATATGTATTGCTCTTCCTCCTTGAAGAGCCTTGCTCATCTCATTGAGAGTAACTTCGATCATGTTCTCGCATAAAAATCCGCTTACTCCTCGATTGTTCAGGGCAGTGATGCCAAATTCCTTGTCGCCTCGTTTGTCTGACCATGGGATCTCCTCGATCCAATCAAAAAAATACAATGTTCTATCTACATGTTGCGTTTCCTTTGAAACCGTTTCCCTCTCCCCCCCTTGCCTACTCCCGGCACTCCCCCCTTCCTCCTCCCTTCCTCCTCCTGTCATGATTCGGTTTTAGAGCTGAGAGGCAACCTCTCCCTCTTGGTTGCCACTCTCCTCTTCCATCTCCAGTCCCATCTCCTCCTCTGCCTTGCTCAAGAGAAACTCAATTTCGTCTCCCGAGCCTACGCTGCCTTGGTAGGTTAGCGTGGCTGTGAGAACTAATTTATTCAGGGCAAGAAACAACAAGTCAGTTCGAAATTCTTTTTGTTGTTTCTCCCCTCCTCTCCCTGTTGCTTTTGCAAAGGCTCCCTGGCGTCTTCTTGATGCTACCGTCTCCCACGCATGCTGCTCGCTTACTCTTGCAATCTTACTCTTCAAAACTTGCATGTCGTCGTCCTGGGTTGCCGAGGATGATTCCGCCCATTCCTTCAGCGTCGGAAAACATGCATTTCCAGGAGATGACAAGCTGTCGTACAGGCCGACGATGGCTCCATCGAGCCTGAGTTTGCAAGCTTGGTTTTCTGCACTCTGTCCCTGGTTGACAGTCTCCTCCAGAACTTTGTAGATGTCTTCGAGGACCACGTTTGCCTCTGGTTCTGGGATGTTGATCTCATTCTCGATCCGTTCGAGATCTACCTGTGCCCACAGAGGCTCCGTGGGGGATTCTGTAGCGATCGCTTCCCAAAGGTTGGCACTGCCTGGCTCTAGGAGAAGAAGTTTCCCCGCCCTGTCCCATGGCGCAAAGGACCTGAGTATGTCGATCGCCGTTTCTTTTTCTGAGAAGCTGAGCACTAGATGTTCACCGTTCCAGCTGTTGGTCTCGACATCTTCCTTCGAGGAGATCTTGACGATGTGCTCAGCCGCTGACTCCTTCCAGCTCGCCACGATCCGTCTCAGTCCTCGAATTGTCATGCCCATAGAGAGATCCTCCCCGTCGCAGATCTGTTCAGCTTCCTCTCTGGTGAACCTTCCCTTCTGTGCTTTACTCTTGACCAGCACCTCATAGGTCACTCTTCGTGGTACTGCTCCTAGCGCGTCGGGCAAGAAGTCCAACCTAATTGGATGCTGTCTCGTTACCCTGGTGATTGCACTAACCTGAGTAGTGAACCATTTGAGGATCTTTTCATCTTCCGACATCAGTCCGAGGTGTATGCCTCCTCCATTCCTGTCGTCTCCCTCAAACATCCGTAGCGTGGTGCTCAGGACGTCCGTCGAAGAGCATCTCGCAATCCAATCGATCTCTCTTCCTTGTCGTATCTCGTCCACTCCGGCTGCTGCGAAAGTGCGTTTGTTGGGCTGACCTTGAGGTCTCCTCTTCGTCTTGACCTCTAGCTGCATGCCCGCTTCCGGCTGCACCTCCAACACAGCTATTCCTTGTTGCAGCAGGTGTTGACGATAGATCTCCGTAATCCCAGCTGAGTTCATGCCATTCATCTTGAGGAGGTGAGAGAACTCAGCTAGGGCCCCCGCCTTGCCAGAGTGCTTATCCTTCTGTGGCCTTATCTTGAAGGAGCAAGGATGCTTCGAATGCGCGTTCACCGCGCGGATCATCTTTCCGTCGATCCTGAAGTTCGTCTGTCCTTTCCACAGCAGTTCTGCTGCGTCGTTCAATTGGAGTGTTGCCACGACTGGGATTTCATCCACTGTCGGAATCAAATCTTTCTTGATCGGGGCTCTCCACGAGATGCATTTCTTGCCCTGCTCCTCGTGCACCAAGAGTCCTTGATCCTTCAACTTCTCACACAGTACCTCAACTTGTTTTATGTACTGGGTAGGAACTCCGAGGATAGCCATGGTAATCAGTTTACCACTCTCGGGGGACGCTCCTGAAGCATCGATGCAGGCACTCTTGTCTAGTACCTCCTGTTTGTCTGCGTTCCATGCAGAGACATACCACGACTGTCCTTCTTCCCCCCATTCTTTGATGGCATCCTCCTGGCTCCTGACTTCAGCATGTTTGCAGGTCTGTCGAATGGCTTCGGCTAAGGCGTTCATCGAGACTTCCTTGGACTGCAAGGCTCTGCCTGTCCTGCTCTGAGGGTACTGCCTGACGAAGTGTTCCAATCTTCGGATCAGCTCTCCTAGCGAAGGTGCTGAAGGTGTCGTGTCCTTGTTTAGGAACTGGGAAACTCGGACACGAGCAATCTGTTTCCTTTCCTCTTTGGATAGATACCACATGATCAAACAACCGTTTCTGCACAGAAAAATGTCCTGTTCAGCACCCTAGCTCGCAGGGATCCCCTCAAACTGCAGGGGAGGAGAGCATGTCTGTTACTCCAGCGGCCTGTCTGTTACTCCAGCGGCCTGTCTGTTACTCCAGCGGCCTGTCTGTTACTCCAGCGGCCTGTCTGTTACTCCAGCGGCCTGTCTGTTACTCCAGCGGCCTGTCTGTTACTCCAGCGGCCTGTCTGTTACTCCAGCGGCCTGTCTGTTACTCCAGCGGCCTGTCTGTTACTCCAGCGGCCTGTCTGTTACTCCAGCGGCCTGTCTGTTACTCCAGCGGCCTGTCTGTTACTCCAGCGGCCTGTCTGTTACTCCAGCGGCCTGTCTGTTACTCCAGCGGCCTGTCTGTTACTCCAGCGGCCTGTCTGTTACTCCAGCGGCCTGTCTGTTACTCCAGCGGCCTGTCTGTTACTCCAGCGGCCTGTCTGTTACTCCAGCGGCCTGTCTGTTACTCCAGCGGCCTGTCTGTTACTCCAGCGGCCTGTCTGTTACTCCAGCGGCCTGTCTGTTACTCCAGCGGCCTGTCTGTTACTCCAGCGGCCTGTCTGTTACTCCAGCGGCCTGTCTGTTACTCCAGCGGCCTGTCTGTTACTCCAGCGGCCTGTCTGTTACTCCAGCGGCCTGTCTGTTACTCCAGCGGCCTGTCTGTTACTCCAGCGGCCTGTCTGTTACTCCAGCGGCCTGTCTGTTACTCCAGCGGCCTGTCTGTTACTCCAGCGGCCTGTCTGTTACTCCAGCGGCCTGTCTGTTACTCCAGCGGCCTGTCTGTTACTCCAGCGGCCTGTCTGTTACTCCAGCGGCCTGTCTGTTACTCCAGCGGCCTGTCTGTTACTCCAGCGGCCTGTCTGTTACTCCAGCGGCCTGCTCTGTTACTCCAGCGGCCTCCTAAACCCTAAACCCTAAACCCTAAACCCTAAACTCCAGGCTCCCCGGAGAGTAGAACGTGTCGTGGAGGTTGCCAACGGCCTTGTCCAGGACCAGCTTGATCGGCTCGCTCGTCCCTGCCTCGTTCAAAGAAGCTGCATCTTCGATGACTGCTGACAGCTCGCTGACGAGCTGCATGTCCTCTTGGCTTGACGGAGATGCTGCCTCCATTGTGATCCTCTCCAGGTCTGTAAACTCCAGCCACTCTCCCTCGCTCTCCTCCTGTCGCTGCGCTGCGTCGCTGGTGCCCCGCTGACCAGCCGCCTCAGAGTCAGGCTCCTTGTCGAAGCCGACTGCTTCGAGCTTGGTGGCTGCGCCTTCGAGATAGAAGGGCAGCTCCTTCATCATGCGTCGAGCATCCTCCGTGGAGCCGAGGAGGATGCATAGCTTAGACCCGTTCCAGGACTTGGTGTTCAAATCCTCCTCCATGTCGATGCCTTCAACTTTGATCTCGAGCCTGTTAGCGATCTCCAACAAGACTCTCTTGACTCTTGCGATGGACGTGTTGCCGCCGTTGCACAGCCCCTCCATCTCCTTCCTCGTGAAGCGACCAGATGCCGCCGTCGACTTGATGATGATCTTGATCTCCTTGCCGTCCTTGCCGCCTGCCTTCTTCTGCATCCTTGATGCCTTCTTCAACTTATTTCTGGACACAAAGCGATCAGCTGTCAACTCGACTGCGAGCGCCTCTCTGATCTTCGGGTCCTCGCTGAACAGAGTCAGGTGTACTCCCTCCATCGCTTCGCTCTCTCGGAAAGCTCGAAATGCTGTATCATTCGCCTCTGGGCAGCTCGAGGAGACGATCCACTCCACCTCCCTCTGTCTCCAGATGACGTTGGCCCCTACAGCGATGAAGCCTTTCTGACCTAAGCCTTTGTGGACTTGCTGTCCTGGCGCCCCAGCGACCAGCATGCCTGCCAGCGGCTGGAGCTGTACCGCTGCAAGGGACTGGCGCAGCAGCTGATAGCGATAGACGGCAGCTATCTCAGCCGTTGTCATGCCGCCCAAGGTTAGCAGGTGAGTCAGCTCTGCCAAGCTGCCCCCTTTGCCCCAGGGTCCTCTCTTGGCTCGAATCTTGAAAGATCGATCGTGCACGATGCTCACATGTACAGCTGTGAACTTGCGACCATCAATCGCGAAGTCCTCTCTTCCCTGCCAGAGCTTCTCCGCTTGTGCATTGCGGAGGAAGGAAACAGTCACCGGGATCTCCTCAGCACTCGCTATCTCGGGTCTATACGGAGCCTTCCACATGATTGCTTTACTCTCTTGCACTGAGTCTACGATCAGTCCGATCTCTTCGAATTTCTTCTTCAGCTTTTCTTCATGGTTGACATACACCGAGGAGATGCCCAGGAGAGTCATGGAGATGAAGGAAGTCACCTCGTTGCCTGCTGAGGCGGTGTATGTCTCGACCTTCTCCTTCTTGCTTGCAAAAGCTCACGTCGTGCCTGCTGACATGTCGAGCGGATGGCTTCTGCGATAGCGTCGGGGGTGCATCCCTCCACAGCCTTGCAAGCCTGGGCTGTCCTGCTGTTCGGATGACGCTTCGCGAAGCTCTTCACCCTCTCGACGAGATCAGCTTCGAGGACAGAGGCATCCACAAGTCCGCTCTGCGTGTATTGGCATGATCTCCGATACAGCAGGTTGCGAACATTTTCATCATACTGAAGAACCATACTTAGAAAGCTATTTGAAGTATACAAACCTCTCGCTTGCAGCTTCCTTGGCGCCCTGGCAGCTTCCCCTACACCACGCGTGCAGCCATGGTGCCTGAAATAACCGGCGCTCGTGCCTGAAATAACCGGCGCTCTAAACCCTAAACCCTAAACCCTAAACCCAATCTGCTGCATAAACCACTCTCTGGATGCGTCACTCCATCCAATCATTGCTTCTTGTAGAAGCTCACGTCGTGCCTGCTGACATGTCGAGCGGATGGCTTCTGCGATAGCGTCGGGGGTGCATCCCTCCACAGCCTTGCAAGCCTGGGCTGTCCTGCTGTTCGGATGACGCTTCGCGAAGCTCTTCACCCTCTCGACGAGATCAGCTTCGAGGACAGAGGCATCCACAAGTCCGCTCTGCGTGTATTGGCATGATCTCCGATACAGCAGGTTGCGAACATTTTCATCATACTGAAGAACCATACTTAGAAAGCTATTTGAAGTATACAAACCTCTCGCTTGCAGCTTCCTTGGCGCCCTGGCGGCTTCCCCTACACCTGGCAAGGAGCCATGCTGCCGAAAATAACCGGCGCTCCTAAACCCTAAACCCTAAACCCTAAAACCCTAAACCCTAAACCCTAAACCCTAGACACTCCTGCTCGAGCGCATTAGTCGCTGCTGCCCTTGGAGAGAAGGCGCTACCCCTCCTCGCTGCCTTGTTCCCTTGCACCCGTGTCCAGCGCTGCTCGCCGAGGTACGCTCTGAGCTTTTCTTTCAACATGTTTCGCTTCGATCCCAGCGTCGGCGTGGCTGCCCAAGCTCCGAGCGTCATGAACTCCACGTTGCCCGGCGAGCAGAAGGTGTCATGCAGCTTGCCAACACTCTTGTCTAGCTCCAGAGAGATCGGCTTGCCAGCTAGCAGCTCCTCCTCTGATGTCTCCAAGAGCATCGTCGAGAGGTCGAGCAAGACCTGACCTAAACCCTAAACCCTAAACCCTAAACCCTAAACCCTAAACCCTAAGGAGAGGCGAGTACCCCCGTGACTACTGCTGTGGGCACGTGTGCGGTATGAGTCTTTGGACTTGAGGGCGCCGGCGGGCAACAGGCCAGTCTTTGGGGGGACCATGCTGATTCTTTCTATTTCGGTGTGAAGATTTTCAATGAAGGTGAAGGAGCTGGAGGTAGAAGAAACATCATGAAGTACTGTAGAAGTACCATCAAGTAAGAATTCACAACAAAGAATGGGAAAACAACTTTATCACACTAATGATTTTTCCGATTAAAAAGAGCTTGAGGCATGCTTTAAGTACACAAGATATGAGTAGCGCTGCCTCTCGCAGACTGTTCCTGGAACCTTGCTTCTTAGTCCAAGCTCTAGGTAAAAGTTCACTTCATTCCCTTTCTTCCTTACTGGACTACAGAAGATTACCTGGCATGTCCATGCTGTCGGTTCGAAGAGTTCGCACAAGTAAGAACCGAGGAGAAGTTAAAACTGATCAAACCAGTGGAGGTATGACTTGTTTCAACCCAAATTGAATATCGACTTGCGGTCAGAGTACATGAGTAAAGGATTTAGTGTCGAGGTATGAGAGGCGAGGTAGAGGTGCAAGGTAGAGAGGTTGAGGTGTAGGATAAGAGAGGTAGAAGAGTAAGAGATAAGCGTTAGAGGTGCGATGTAGGGCAGAAGAGGAATTTGTGTAGGGTATGAGAGAGGATGTTTTAGTGACGCCTTCGATGTAACAGGAGCAGCTACAGTTTGTTGTGCATGAGCAGGCAAGATGGTGTCCACGTTCAACATTCGTGCTCGAGGAGGTCAGCGCACATCTCGTGCGTTTCGTGCTGCTTGCATTGAAAAACTTTTAGGAAGCCTGGCGAGAGTTTGACGCGTCCAGTAATGTCTCGTTGCATGTGACAGGTGCTTTGACCTGTGTAATGGGACGAGATCAAGACTTGATCAAGACTTGATGCAGCATACAACGCCGAGAGTGATACAGCGTACAATGCTGACAGTGACGGCATGGACGACAATTGCCCGTCAGTAGATGTCAATGAGGACAAAGCAAGCATTCATCTTCTTAGGAAGCACAAGAAACTGTGGTGTAGAGAGAAAGGCGTAATTGATTGCTTGCTCGTTGAGCAGGAGCAAAGTGACTCTGCAAGGTGACTTGCTGGCACAACTTGTGTATTTTGACTTGATATGCAGAGGTTGGAATAGCGAGGAGGACGCGCGATCTGAGGAAAGCAGTTGGGAACAAAGGAGCACGAGCAGCGAGATTGCCCATGGCAGTCGGCATGATAGTGATGAGATTGCCTATGACAGTCGGCATGACAAGGATGCTGCGGATGGAGTGATTGAAAACATTGACGATGAGAGCCTGGGATTGATTATCGACGGTCTACAGGTACAACCTAACGGTCATGTTGTACAACCTAACGGTCATGTTGCTTCTCAATTGACGGGTGTAGGTTGTGGACTCTGATCCCGAAGCCTCTTGCGTGTCAGAGGACCAGAGCGACGCCTTGCTTGCTGTAAGGGGGTCAGGGCCTGAAGAACAAGAAGAGAGCATCAAGCAAAGTTGATTCCCGTATTCATACAACCAGACAGAAACTTAAAAACTGCAAACTCGCGGACAAGAATTTTACGTATTTTCTTTGGGATCCTAGGGACAAGACAGCTACTGAAGGATTGAAAGCTCACTAGACAGCTCCTGGAGGCTTGGAAACTCAAGCGAGAACTTTTGTGCAAGCCTGCAAAAGATTGAGATGCGGCATGAGCAATTGGCTGTTCACCTTCAAGACAACGACAGTGGCTCCCAGAAGTCCGAGGAAAGTTCCCAGCCCGATCAGCCCGCCAGCGACATGATAGTCCAACCCTAGCAAGCGTCAACCATGCTCGTGTCTGCAAGAGAAGCAACAGCGCAGACCGAGTGAGCTCGACGAGTCAGCCTTGGCAAGCTGCCTCTTGGCCCCGCGAAACATCATGCTGCAGTCAAGCGTCTCAACGTCAAGAACAGACACGTGGTTTGATTTGGCTCACCTGGGAAAGACGTAGATAACAAACGATCCCAGCAGTGCTCCAAGAAAGCTCACAACGACACCCAAATCGCGCAAAATCTTGACTCATGCGTCAAATATCAAGAGGAGGCGAAAACGAGAGCACCATGGATCCAGCACAGACAGAGGCTATGAAGACGCAAGCTATGACATCCTTGAGCTTCTGGGTCGGCTCCTTCACTTTCATGAACTCCAAGATGCTCGTGCGAAACCCATCAAATGTTAAGGCGTAACCGAGCAGAATCGAAGAACCGATTGCACCTCTGTAAAAACATCATTGCATGAAGAGAGTCAACCAGCAAGTGCACCGCGAGATAGTTGCGAGCAAGTCAGAGGTTGCATAGTTGTTGAGAATGAGGCCATATGACATTCCTCCAAAGGTGAGGAAGCCAGCAACCATGTAGATCGCATTCATCAGGAATGCTCCAAAGAACGACGAGTACGTCAAAGTATCGAACCTAGAAAGTATCAACTGACAAGCCATCAGGGCATTGCTTCCGTCGCACCTCTTGCGCGTCGCGTCCTTAAGCTCCCGCAGAAACTTGGGGGCATTGTAGTGGCACAGATAGCTGTTAGTCAACATGGAGATGAGAATCAAGCTCTTGATCAGCTTCGTTCCCATCACGTCGAAGGATGACACAACAACATTCTTGCCGCCAGTTGCAACAAGCTGATTGAAGAAGACACCGCCAGGGGCATAAGAGCCCTCGACAAGACGCAGAATCATGAAGAATGCTGTGAACAAAAGACCTCCGATGCCGAGGAAGCTGGCGTAAGAGAGGAAAGTGAAGGATCTGAGAAGGCACAACGGGAGAAGACCAAACAGGTGAGCAACGAGGAGGATGGAGTTACGATTGACAGCAACTCCTGCGACTTGTGACACACCAGCGGTGATCGCAAGGTCAGAGAACAGATCGCCGATGATCATGGAATAAATCAGGCACGCTGACCAAGTCTTGAACACCACGATGAGGTTTGGAATCCAGGCAGTTGACTCGCCAACGGTTTTGGCCCAGCCCTCGCTAGGGACGAAGGATCAGGGACGGGCTGGGACAAGGGAAGAGAAGGGGAATGAACAACTCACGTGTAGCTCTTCGCTCCAGTCATCTCGCATACTTTCCCGATCATCGCAAAGCAGTATCCCGCGATAGCGGCAAAAGTGAAGGCGATCCCCAACGCCAGCACCAAAGTCTGCCGCTGATCCGAGAAGGCAGCGACGCCTCCAGCCAAACAGAGAACACCTGAGCCAACCTGTGCAGCAACGATCAGAGAGAGCAGAAGAAGAGGATGGCTACAATGTTCTTGATTAAGTTGCTCACGCATCCTCCCATCGGAGTGTCTCCTGGCTGCCATCCTGCTGGCAGCATGCTTCTTGAAGAGCCATCGCTAGCAGCACTGGAAGACGCTTGCGTCTGAACGAGCGAAGCCTGCTTCCTCTTCACAATGCTCGACGTGAACGAGCCCTCATTGGCACGGAGAGAATGAGAGATTCCATTCGTTGTGGAAGCGTGCCTGATGGCACTATTGCATGCTGAAGCCCTGACGCCTCGAACAGAGGTAGGCAGTTGCAGAGGATGGAAGGCAAAGGCCCAACACTTGTGAATCAGGCAGAGCGTAAAGCAGACGCGCAGGAAGTACTCGCGAGACTGCATTAGGATCTAAGAGTGTAAGGAAAGATGTCAGGCATTGATCCAGAACATGTTCAAAGTTTCAATGATTTGATGTTTGATTCGAATCATTATGTATATGATTATTGTTAGAATCTCATCAGCACCATCATCGTTTCGTCGAACCCTCCCTGTTCATCCATAAAACACTCGTCTCGTAAAGTTCTTGCACTTAATCTCCAATGTCCTATTCAAGTTCTTCGTTTGCTAAGGGTTTCTGCCTGCCCGTTTGTCTTTCACTTCAGCTCCATGTCACTTCGTCTCTGCCTCGGCCCCATTCTTGGACGAACTCACTAGGAGCCCTCCATCCTTCACACCTCTCTCCCTTCCCTGCCATCCCTGACATAATTCCACCCAGATCCTCAAGGCACCCCTCACTCCAGAATGAGTCTTCTTGACCGGGGGTAGTACAAAACACCCCTACCAACTCAATTCCACTCTTCTATCTAGTTTGGCATAAGCAGGGGTGGTGACCCTTTTAACCGTTTACCCCAAGAGGGTGACTACCCTACCTCTACGTTTTGCTGTGCATTGACTTCCCACTGAAGTACGCATTCTGTGAACTTTCACTCCACACAAGTACGCGAAGTACGTAGTTTCAGTGGGGGACAGCAGTCGGCAGGATTAGGTTTGGTTCTCGCTGTCTTTTCTCTTCCCGCCGTTTGGCCTGTGCGACAGAGTCAGACTCTTCGACTCTCCTGATTGTCCTCGTACTGATTTTTAACTTAACTTTGAGTAAAAGCCTCCGTCCCGTCACGTAGTACCGCCGGCACTGGCCACGGTCGAACGGACTGTACACTCGACTCAACTCTCAGTCTGGCACCGTACGGTCACGTAGAGCGGCCTCCTCAGGCCGCGCCCCGCGCCGCGGGCCGGGCACTGTACGGCAAGCCTCCACTGGCCGGGCCGCGCGCCTGGTCACCGGGTCACCAACGCCGGGCCGCCATCCGGCGATCGGACCGGACGGGACTGACTCAAGTCGGAATGAAGGCGGAAGTTGACTGCACGGTACCACCCTCACCCTTACAGGTCATCTGCCATCGTGACCACCACCACCCGTCATGGCGTTTTGATCTGTAAAGTACCCCCTCTTTGAATCTTCCAAGTTTACTACTACACCGCATTACAATCCGAGTACCCCCTTCACAGTACTTCAAAGGACCCCTGCTTGGACCATGACGTTTCAGATCCTCTGGACAATCTGAAGTGAAAATCTTTCGAGACTCTCTCACCCCCCCCCCTCCGTAACTTCTTTTGGCATTCTCCGGTACCCTACCCTTTCTAGCGGCTCGGAGTCTGGCCTACTAGTAGAACTGCACTACCGCATTCCTCTCAAGCTGAGTACCCTACCCCCTCATTATCAGATCATGCTATTTGCTAATAAATTGCCTTCTTGTGACCATATTATAAAACGCACTAAAAATCTTATTCGTGAGTACCCCTACTTGGAGTAATATCCAAAGTGGAGGACCCTGCTTCTGAGCGACACCCCCTTTGTAGCCTGTTTGTACCCTACCCTTGTAGGGCAATTTTTGAACCCCTCCCACCAATGCAATCTCGAACACCCTGGACAACAACCCCTACCCTACAGGGCTCATTGAATTGGTTTTTTTGGGGTCAACACAGCAGTACGTGCTGTTACTACTACAACCAATCGAGGTTACTACGACAGCTCAAGGTTACTACGACAGATATATATTGCAGTGTTACATTCGTTCACCTCCCTGGTTTCCTCTCTCTACGTCTCGTCGTTTCTTCACACTTTCTCTTTCAAACAATCTTCTCGCTTGCAGGCCCGTGCTATCAGTCTGGACAGTCAAGCGGTCAACGACAGTAAGTCCTTTGCACTTCAAGCCTTTGATATTTCTCGACCTCTATCACATCAGGTAATCTCCTTGAAATGTTCCCGCGTCGTCTATTCTCCGCTCCTCCTTCAGTTGCGATTCTTCTTTCCCTCGCACTGATATACTAGCTGAAAATGTTCTCCGCTTCTTGGCTGTGTTCCTCTGCTTCAACAGATACTTGTTCAGCCTGATGTCAGTGAGCAGGCATGAGCAACCGCATGTTCGAGCAGCCATCTCGGTCCTTCACTTCACTTCCGGCACGTAGAGCGACTACAGAGGACGATGAACTTATGAGCGGCAAGAAGACCATAGCTACGTCTATAGGGCAGATCAACCAGGCTCTTGGAAAGCTTGCGGTGGAATCGAGCGGAGGAAAGGATAAGAATAGCCCAATTGACTCCATCAAACAAATCGCTGTGAAAGAAAGCAGAAAGATTGAAACAAAGTTCAAGGCAATAGTGATACAGGCAGCTGAAGAAAAGGATTCGCTGGTATGGGATTGTCTTTCATGGTAGCTTGTCTGACTGGTAGAATTTTAGATGCTAAAAAACTCTCTAACACAAGCCAAAGAGCAGCTGGAGGAGCAGGTGTACAATGCATCTGAGAAGCAGGGGCTGCTCGCAGCTGCTCTAGCTCAGAAGAGCAAGAAGAAGCTGACCATCGAGATGGAGGAGGATGAGAAGTGGAACATCATTGAGAAAGCCACCTCCGCTTCCTGGACCAAAGTCTTGGACTCGCTCTTGGAGACAGCTGAGAACTGTGCTCTTGCTCAGCTGGAGGAGGAGGACGACGACGAGACACGAAGCGAAAGCTCAGTGTCGATGCTGCCGAGGAAAAGTTACTCTGACGACGGAGACAATGATTGGAGATCCCTCGAGGAAAGGCCGACGGACTGGACGGACTGGACAGGCAAGTCAAGTTTCTCGTGCTATGTGGTGCGCTAACCCGGCATGCTCAGATGCAAATGATCGCGATAACAGTCCTCTTCGACTTCCTGGAGGAGCAGGAAAGCAGCAGCAGCGGTACATCTCGCCGCTACGAAACCCTGTCGGGCATGACGAAGGAGGCATCCAAGCCTTTCCTGGGCGAGGAGGAAAGAAGAAGCAGGACAGTCGGCTGGTCAGCAGCTACGACTTCGAGGACTGACACCTTCGCCCGTTATCTCCTCGTCTCCCCCTCTCTGCGCTTGACCCTCTCCCTCGTTCTTGTATAAAGTATTTCATAATGCACAAGGAAAATGATGCGAACCATTTCCCATCCTCCGTTTCCTTCCCCTGCTCACTCTGACTCCCCATCAGCAGCTCCGTTTCCTTCCCCTGATCACTCTGACTACCATCAGCAGCTGCCGTACAGATGGAAGCGGACGGAGAGCTCCAGCTTCGCCTGCTTCAGCCTGCCCTCAATCTTGGGGTTGAGGATGGGGAGGAATATGTTCTCGTGGCTGCTCTGATATAGGGCCTTGCTGAGCTCCACGCTCACGCTCCCGATGAAGTCGTCTTTTGTGATCTACGTGCCGTCAGAGCAGAAATGATAAGCAACGTGCAATATGCTAGGTACGGCAGGGGCAGGGGCAGGGGCAGGGGCAGGGGCAGGGGTCAAGCTGGGATCAGGAAGGAGGGTGGCATCGGGTAGATTGGAAGTGAAGAAGAAGATTAACTCACATTGTCCTTGTCCCACACTGTGATGACGACTGAGGAGGCTTCCGCTGCCACGTCCCACTCGAACTCTTCCTCCCACTTGGGGGTGACACTCCTCGGAATCGTCCTCGTCACGTAGGACTGGGCGTCTTCCTGCCCTGTGAGGTAGAGGATGCAGTAGGGGTCGCAGCTGCGGATCAAATCCATCTTGGGTAGGCCACTAGCTCCGTGAACGCAGACGGAGAGTTTGCCGATCTTGGAGCTCTCGGGGTGTGAGGAGGAGGCGGCGGCAAAGAAGCTCTTCCTCCTCTCCGGGATTGAGTCCATGATGCTGGAGGCGATGCTCTCAACCAGGTCGAGCGTCCGCCGCTGATCCTCGAGCACATTGATCTGCATGAGGTTCATGGCGAGCAGCCTCCTGCACGTGAGACACGCATGGTTAGATAGAAACAGAAAGGAAGAGAGGAGGGGATACAAAACGATTTGAGGAAAAATTAATCAGAAATGAGGAGAGACGAGAGGAAGAAGTAGAAGTTTACAAGTGGAAGAGGTAGAAGAAGAGAAGAAAAGGAGTGAAGAAGAGAAAGTAATTCTCACTTCATGTTCTCCATCCCCACGATCTCTCGCAGCTCCCTATTTCGTCTCTCTCGGAGCTCAGACACGTCCTTTCCGTATCGCTCTAGGATGTCCAACATCACTCTTCGCTGCCCTTCTCCTTCCCCCGCATCTTCGGGGGCAGGAGCGACGCTGGCGCTGGAGCTGGACTGCATGGTGAGCAGGTCGAGCAGCCCGTCCTCATCGATCTGCACGCCCCCCCGAAGGAGAATCGCCTTTCGCCGCGCCATCTCCTTGTCAACCACCTCCTTCATGCGCTGGCTCGAGCCCCGCGCCTTGAGCTCATCCTGCAGCGATTGTCGGATCTTCTGATCTGCCATGAAGTTGCGACTGCCCGGCAGCCAGCGGCGCGCGCCGTGGCTGAGCACGTCCTTGAGCTCCGAGACGAGGCCGGCGCGAGCGTCGGTCGATTGCTTGACGTTGGAGTAGGCCTCGACGAGGATAGCGAGGAAAATGTTGAAGAGAATGAAGAGCACAACGAAGATGTAAGACCACAAGTAGAGCTGGAAGGAGATGTCTGAAGCAGCGTGATCCATCTGCGAGGAAAATAAGAGGACAGGAGACGGAAGCAGATCCAGAGGAGGAGAAGGAGGAGCACGATGGAGAAAGGAGGAAACAAAAGAAGAAAAAGGAACGAGGCAAAGAACAAGAGCAAGACAACGAAGAAAGAGGAAGGAGGGGGAGAAGAAGGAGAAGAGAGGAGAAGGAGAGAGGAGGAGGAGAGAGGAGGAGGGAGGCACCGAAGTGTAGAACTGAGTAGTGTCCATGTTAAGAATAGTGATAGCAAGAGACTTAAAGGAACCTGAGAGATTGGACATGCCCTGAGATAAAAGTAAAGGAAAAGACCCAAAAAAAAGAAAGCAGGTGAAGATAAGAGCAACAATCACCACTGAGACGAGAAGGAGCAACAGCAACATCAAACAATTTCTCATATGAAGTCAAACCTCGTACTGATGGCCGAAGAGGAACACGCCGACGATGGCATACCCCACGAACACGATCATGAACAGCAGCAGGAAGTGAAACAGATCGCTCGACGCCCTCCCGATCGTCCTCGTCACCATCCCCATCCGCTCTTGGAAGTCCAGCGACTTGAGCATTCGGAACACAAACAGCACGATGCTCATCCCCGCGAAGAAGGCGTACATGTCCTCTGCCGACGCCATGGCCTTGACCGAGTCCAGCAGGAGGAGGAAGTCGTACTCGGCCTGGTTGTTGGTCCGCAGCCTCCTGGCCTTGGCAAAGCTGGTGACTGCGATGGGACTCTCGAAATTAGCGGCGCTGCCTTGGCTGGAGGCGGAGGAGACTCGTCGCGAGCTGCCGTACTCGGGCCCGTAGAAGAGGATCGGGTAACCGACCTTGAGGCTGAAGGCTCGCGCCTTGCTGTGCAGCAGGAGCCAGCTGACTACCGAGCCGACGAGGAACGCGAAGTGAAGCCAGTCGATGAGGTTGAAGGGGTCGGTGAAGTAGGAGGAGGCGGAGAACTTTCTCAGGTGGTGCAGGATGTCCGTCACCTCCATCCCCACGTTGATCACCAGGGCCAGCAGGATGGCGAGCATGAGCAGCAGCTGCCACGTGCTCGGGTGCTTGATCTTGTCCACCCCCACCGTCGTGATCTTGTACTCCCACGGGATCTTTCCCCCGACGTCCCAGGTGAAGGTCACCTGGCAGTAGGAGAGGATGTTTCTGACCGCGTTGTAGGTCATGAGCTCCACGGAGACTTGCTTGGTCTGGAAGTCGATGAACTTCCCGTCCTGCAGGCTCGTCAGCATGTCGAGCGCCTGCTTCCTTGACAGCCGCTCGTCGAAGTACACCTTGAAGTTGTCCGCTTCCAAGCTCACCACCACAGCTGGGCTCTTGCTGAAGTCAGAGCCGTTGACGTCACGAGCGAGCTCGTCGGGCGTCAGCTCGCCGTCCATGTTGAGGTCGAGGTGGTTGGAGTCGTAGCGGTGGGGGAAGAAGCCGTACGGGTAGGAGATCACCTCCTGCCCGCTGTCGTCCACGAACGAGTGTCGCTCGCTGTCGCCGTAGAAGCGATCGGCTCGCAGCTCGCCGTTGTAGAGGCTGCTGGAGGGCATGAAGGTCGGGTCGAAGCCGAAGGGAGTGCTCTCCTGCGCGGAGGTCGAGGGGCAGTTGATGCTGCTCTGAGCGAGGAGCGTGTAGTTGTGCAGCCCTGGGTCCTGGATGTGATCGACGCACGTGGGCAGACTCTGCATGCGCTTCTGCGAGACCACGAGAGCTCCGACCATGCGGTTGAACGGCGTCACCTCCAGCACCTTGGGCGTGAAGGGAGGGATGACAACCGGGGGGCCGGAGGAGGAGGAGCCGTAGGACCAGATGTCAAAGTGGTTGTGGTTCTCGCAGGAGGAGGAGAAGCTGGCGAGAAGAGCAGAGGCGTTAACGCAGGGCGGAAAGCCGCCGGAGCCAGGGCACTTGTCCTGAGGACAGACGCCGTCGTAGGAGTCCCTGGTGTCCACGGTACAGAGAGCGCAGGGCTTGCAGACGAAGGTCGAGGAGGAGGAGGATGATGATGCCACTACAGTCCATGCAGCGCAGAAGGAGGAGGCAGCGCAGTCAGCGTGGGAGGAGCAAGTATCTCCGACCTGTTTTGTGCCCATCGAGATGTTTGGAGTTGAACGCAGTTTGGTGTTGATGTTGTTCTTCAGATGAGAGCCTTTTGACTGCTTGTCTCTTGCCGACGGGCAACTCATGGCTGCTTGTTTGAAGGAAGACTCAGTTTCAGCGAAGGACAACGGCAGTTGCTTCTCGTACGCTGAACAGAATTGAACCTGACAAGATGAA
>NW_005434443.1:25781-57561 GCF_000315625.1 Guillardia theta CCMP2712
ATCAAATCTGAAGCGAATAAAAAGCTTCAGTCAGGAATATCCAGCATTATCCAGCTCCTGCTCACCAGTGACATCAAGCGTTTCACACTTGGAGTCAGGCGACTGGTTGACGAGCTTAGAGCAGTAATCAATGATGTTCTCAATCATAAGCGTGACGGACGCGATGAGCTCTCGGGTATCACCGTAATCAAACGAGTTCAGCTGCTGGTTCGGTGGAACCGTGCTGAACAAGAAAACAATGTCAGAGATAAAAGATGCATCATAGAAAAAGCATCGACCTCTGAACCAGTCTCAGGTAGTGCTCGATGGTAGACAGGTCCACCAAGTCTGTCGTCTGCTTCGTCTGATACATCACGAGCGTGTACTGCCCGTCGGGAAGCTCGAGCGAGAGCGTCGCGTTGTCAATGTCTTGCTCGAAGACGAAGGCGTTCATGGTGTCGCTGTAGATGTTGTAGGTGAACTTGCTCCTGCTCGGGTCCAGGCTCGAGTCGAGGAGCGTCAGGTCCCACCCCAGCAAGGCTCCACTGTCAGCGATCACGTCCTTGAGGCTCAGGGACACGCTCGTCAGGTTGGGATACTTGCCGCAGTCTGGGATGCAGCCGAAGCGACCGAAGCCCGGGTACTCCGCAGGGCTGTCGCAGACTCCGTCACCACAGACGGGGTCTTGGAAGACGGACGGGAGGATACTCTGCTGCAGCCAGGAGTAGAGGTCGTCGTTGTTGCGGATGTATCCCGTGGCTCCTACCCCGGAGTTCATGAAGCCCCCCGAGAGATATGTAGGAAGGTCACCGATAAGGAAGTCGAGGAGCGAGCTTTCGATAGCAAACAGTGTTTGAGAGTCACGCTGGACAAAGACGAGGAGGATGAAGAGGAGGAAGAAGAGGGAGGTGCCGGCGAGCTTACGGTATCTTGTCGAGCGATCGATCCTGGATTGTACCTGCTCCAGAAATGCTTGGAGTTTCGACTCTTTCTGCTTCTCTGAAGATTCCTTCGGTGGACAGAACAATGTCTGAGACTCTACGTCATGAAGAACGCTGTCAATAGTTTCAATCCTATTCCTGAAGACATTCGGATTCTCAAGCACTCGGTTCAGATCAAACTCGGCATCCTCGTAGCTTCTCGACTCCCTTTGATGCTGCAGGACGCCTGCAACGGCGGCGTTCAAGGCCATGGCGGCACTCAAGGAACAGAAGCTGGAACCATCGACATTGATGCAGCCGCACGGGGACAAGCAGGAACAGAAGGCTTGATAGATGATAGTACCTAGCTTTCACACCCGGTGTCGCCTTTGAAAGTACAATCATTGTCCCAGTCTCTTCATAGCAATTTGAGGGTATCGGGAGTAATAAGCGGGTCAGACAGACAGACAGACAGACAGGTGATATATACTGGGTGATATATAGAGATAGAACGTTCATTTTAATCTTACATGAGTTATAGTAATCAAAGTTTTACACCAGTACAGACTTTATAAAGAACCCCCACAAATATGATGATTCAAGTGGGGTGGTAGCAAAGAAGTCAAAAGGCTATTTGAGGGTAGGGTAGTCTCAAAGACCTCGGACATTCCGATCGACAGCTGAGCAGTACCGTTGTACCCCTGCAATCCCCTTGAATAGAGGGGTAGTGCGTTAAGCCTAGTCGGTCACTTCCCCATGAAATCCATATCTTTTATATTGGTACTAATGATCTTCTTGTTTTTAGAATTGTACCAGGAACATGATAGTACTTGATTTCGGTGTTTTAAAAATCTGACCAATTCGTTTTTGATCACGACTAATGCGATGCGAGTAGTTGGGAACCAATGGGGGGAGGAGAAGGAGTGTTGAGGAAACGTTGAGGAAGCGTTGAGTAGAAACAGATAGCAGGGCGAGATAGAGTGAGAAAGAGAGTGAGGACTGATGGAAAAGGGACGGAAAGCAGAATGAGATTGAGAAAGGTCGGGAACAAGGGCAGGGCTTGGATGAACAAAGCTATTCACACACATCGCACTTTCACTAGCAGAGAACAGGAATGAGACATGGCTTGGAACTAGTTTCATTGACGACGAACAGCAAAACAATACCCTATCTGTTTCTGCTTCAACCTCTGACACATGCGTATCGCAGGACGCTGGAACTTTAAGACTTCTACGAGGGCTCCGGGTTTGTTAGGTGTGTACAAACTTGATCTAAACCAGTCGACATGGCTGCAGCTGTTGTTGCCGCTACTTTGAATCGGCAGATGCGCGAAGCTGAACAGGAGCAGGAGCTCGATTACTCTCTACATGGCATGCTGGAGGACCCGCACACCTTTCAAAGCAGGATGGCGTCGGTGGATAGCGTTCTGGAGGACCTCAAGTCAAAGTCCTTGTTCGGCCCCACGGATGATGCGCTGAAAGAGTCAGAGTCAAAGATTCATGCTCTCCTCGAGAAGGTGCAGGCCAGGATCGATCGCTCGACAAGATACCGAAAGCTCGCCGGCACCTCCCTCTTCTTCCTCCTCTTCATCCTCCTCGTCTTTGCCCAGCGTGACTCTCAAGTTCTCTACGTCATTGAAAGCTCGCTCCTCGACGCCCTTGTAGACGACCTTCCTTCCATGCGCTCGGGGGGCTTCATGAACTCCGGGGTAGGAGCCACGGGATACATCCGCAACAACGACGACCTCTACTCCTGGCTGCAGCAGAGTATCCTCCCGTCCGTCTTCCAAGACCCCGTCTGTGGTGACGGAGTCTGCGACAGCCCTGCGGAGTACCCGGGCTTCGGTCGCTTCGGCTGCATCCCAGACTGCGGCAAGTATCCCAACCTGACGAGCGTGTCCCTGAGCCTCAAGGACGTGATCGCTGACAGCGGAGCCTTGCTGGGGTGGGACCTGACGCTCCTCGACTCGAGCCTGGACCCGAGCAGGAGCAAGTTCACCTACAACATCTACAGCGACACCATGAACGCCTTCGTCTTCGAGCAAGACATTGACAACGCGACGCTCTCGCTCGAGCTTCCCGACGGGCAGTACACGCTCGTGATGTATCAGACGAAGCAGACGACAGACTTGGTGGACCTGTCTACCATGGAGCACTACCTGAGACTCAATGCGAAGTAAGTAAGTGAATCTTTAGTTATATTCGTTAATGTTGATCGACAGCACAATCCCGGAGAAGGAACTTTCAAATAGTTTGCACTATGGCGACATGCGGGAATTTCTCTCGTCGGCGATTCTTTTGCTGGAGAACATCATTCATTACTGCTCGAAAGAAAGTTCTAGAACCTTTCAAGAATGTCAAGAGCTCAATGTTGAAGGTCTTTCGTTGTTATTGGCCTTATACACTTTCTGATTATCCTTATTCGCTTCAGATTTGATCGCTCATTTTCTTGATTCCTATGGACTAAACGGCAGCGTATCCATGAAAGATCGGAGGACAAAAGTCCTCACGCCTCTGTTAAATGTAATACACCTGCTCTCACATGCTTGGACTCAAATGCTTTTCTCAGATCAAATTCTGCTCGGCCCCGAACCTTCGCAACAAAACCTACGCGGCCCTCAAAGAACTGTTCACTTCCTACCAGACCTCCGGCTGCTCCGACTCGAACGCCTTACGCGCAACCCAGCAGAGTCTGTCAGCGACGATGAAGAGAAGCAAGAGGCCCCTACAAGTACTGCAAGACTTGGTGGACGCGAAGAACAAACATCAGTCCCAACGAGCAACCGCAGCAGGGGGAACACAACAAGTCGGATATACTTGCTCCTCCCACGCTGACTGCGCTGCCTCCTCCTTCTGCGCTGCATGGACTGTAGTGGCTCCCAGCACCAGCTCCTCCTCCTCAAGGCCAACCAACAGCGCCTCCTCCTCCACCTTCGTCTGCAAGCCCTGCGCTCTCTGTACCGTGGACACCAGGGACTCCTACGACGGCGTCTGTCCTCAGGACAAGTGCCCTGGCTCCGGCGGCTTTCCGCCCTGCGTTAACGCCTCTGCTCTTCTCGCCAGCTTCTCCTCCTCCTGCGAGAACCACAACCACTTTGACATCTGGTCCTACGGCTCCTCCTCCTCCGGCCCGCCGGTTGTCATCCCTCCCTTCACGCCCAAGGTGCTGGAGGTGACGCCGTTCAACCGCATGGTCGGAGCTCTCGTGGTCTCGCAGAAGCGCATGCAGAGTCTGCCCACGTGCGTCGATCACATCCAGGACCCAGGGCTGCACAACTACACGCTCCTCGCTCAGAGCAGCATCAACTGCCCCTCGACCTCCGCGCAGGAGAGCACTCCCTTCGGCTTCGACCCGACCTTCATGCCCTCCAGCAGCCTCTACAACGGCGAGCTGCGAGCCGATCGCTTCTACGGCGACAGCGAGCGACACTCGTTCGTGGACGACAGCGGGCAGGAGGTGATCTCCTACCCGTACGGCTTCTTCCCCCACCGCTACGACTCCAACCACCTCGACCTCAACATGGACGGCGAGCTGACGCCCGACGAGCTCGCTCGTGACGTCAACGGCTCTGACTTCAGCAAGAGCCCAGCTGTGGTGGTGAGCTTGGAAGCGGACAACTTCAAGGTGTACTTCGACGAGCGGCTGTCAAGGAAGCAGGCGCTCGACATGCTGACGAGCCTGCAGGACGGGAAGTTCATCGACTTCCAGACCAAGCAAGTCTCCGTGGAGCTCATGACCTACAACGCGGTCAGAAACATCCTCTCCTACTGCCAGGTGACCTTCACCTGGGACGTCGGGGGAAAGATCCCGTGGGAGTACAAGATCACGACGGTGGGGGTGGACAAGATCAAGCACCCGAGCACGTGGCAGCTGCTGCTCATGCTCGCCATCCTGCTGGCCCTGGTGATCAACATGGGGATGGAGGTGACGGACATCCTGCACCACCTGAGAAAGTTCTCTGCCTCCTCCTACTTCACCGACCCCTTCAACCTCATCGACTGGCTTCACTTCGCGTTCCTCGTCGGCTCGGTAGTCAGCTGGCTCCTGCTGCACAGCAAGGCGCGAGCCTTCAGCCTCAAGGTCGGTTACCCGATCCTCTTCTACGGGCCCGAGTACGGCAGCTCGCGACGAGTCTCCTCCGCCTCCAGCCAAGAGCTTCCCGGTGACTTCGAGAGTCCCATCGCAGTCACCAGCTTCGCCAAGGCCAGGAGGCTGCGGACCAACAACCAGGCCGAGTACGACTTCCTCCTCCTGCTTGACTCGGTCAAGGCCATGGCGTCGGCAGAAGACATGTACGCCTTCTTCGCGGGGATGAGCATCGTGCTGTTTGTGTTCCGAATGCTCAAGTCGCTGGACTTCCAAGAGCGGATGGGGATGGTGACGAGGACGATCGGGAGGGCGTCGAGCGATCTGTTTCACTTCCTGCTGCTGTTCATGATCGTGTTCTTGGGGTATGCCATCGTCGGCGTGTTCCTCTTCGGCCATCAGTACGAGGTTTTGATTCCATTACTTGGTTCATACATGATCCTTACGACCGTTGCAGGGGATGTCAAACTTGAGCTCGGCCTGCAAGACTCTCGCCATGATGCTCTTCAATCTTGACTCGACCTTGTTCTACTCCTCGGTACTATCAGAGGAACTTGATGGATATCGTTGACTCTTTTGTTCAGCTTTCACATTCGTCATCGGACGGAGCAGTACAAGTGTTTCTATGGTCCTACGTGTTTGTCGTCTTCTTCCTCCTCTTCAACATCTTCCTCGCTATCCTGGTCGACGCGTACGTCAACGTCAAACATGAGGTCGATAAGGCCAACGGGCTCCTGCAGGACATCGCCCTGTTCGCCGTCCACGGGGCTCGTCGGGTGATTTCTCCCAGCTCAACTTTTATCTCGGACCAGCAGCTGGAGAAGCTACTCAAGGAGAAGCTGGAGGCCATATGTGTCAAGAACGTCATCCAAGGTGAAGTCAACCAGCACCTCGCCCACCAGAAGGCCATCCTCTTGAAGGGAGGGCATCAGATCGGACCGCAGCAGCTCGGCTCCCTGCTGGGCTTCCAAGAGGCCAAGGAGGATGAGGTGGAGGCTTCTGCAACAAGCCTGGACGTTCCAGTGTCGGAGAATGCGGCCATGCAGGACGTGATGAGCAGGTACGGGGAGGACGTGGCAGAGCTGCGAGATCGGAGGAACACGGAGCTCAAAGAGATCGTGGGGATGGAGAACATGAGGTGAGAGGAGGGAGAGGGAGGCGAACAGCGAGCTGACGGCTTGTGCAGACGTCTGCTCGCCATGAACGCGATTCAGATCGGGATCATGGAGGAGCAGCGCAGGCTGATTGACCTAGTGGAAGGCATCGCTCGCAAGTCAAACGTGCAGATTCCAAGGACAAGGAGCTGCTTCGAACTGTTTGGGAAGGAGCGAGAAGGAAACAAGCGGCTGAACCTGACCGTCCTCTCAGCCTCAAAGCTTCCTAAGATGGACTTCTTTCGTAGTTGCGACCCATACTGCGTCGCCTACATCAACGGCAGCGGGTCCTCCCCCTCCTTCCGCACCAGCGTCGTGCAGAGAAGCACCTCGCCGACATGGAACGAGAAATTCACATGGAAGCTCGGGGGCGACACAACTATCCTCACCATCACCCTCTGGGACAAAGACAACGTTGTTCGTGCCTTTGTTTCTCGTCGTTTGACTAGCATGCGCAGGTGTCAAAGGACGACTTGATCGGCACGGTCATAGTGGATCTCAGGAGCTGTGTGGCGGGAGAAGCAAGGAGAGCAGATTTCCAGGTCAGGAACCCTCAGTGCCAGGCGAAGCTAAAGGATGCAACATTGTGTCTTGAGATCGAAATATTTGAGGAAGAGGAGATGACAGAGGAGGATTTGGACCAACAACCTAGTGAGTCTCCTGAGATAAGGTATGCTCCCCCTAGAGTTATCAAGGATGATTGATGGCAATAAAGTGCAATTTTTGATAGCAGTCTGATCAGCTACTTACCAGCTGGTGCTTATCTTACCATCCAACCTCCAGTTCCAACTCTGCTTTCTCTCTCCTTTCTCCTTCTTCTGTTCCTGTTATTAGTGATCATCATTGCCTCCAATTCTCATTTTCTTTTTCTGGCTGTCCTCGATCTTCCTCTTCCTCTGCCTTCTCTTCTGCCTCACCATATTCTCTCCTCTATCTATATCTCTATCTCTCCTTGTCCTCCTCCTCCTCCTCCTCCTCCTCCTCCTCCTCCTCCTCCTCCTCCTCCTGGAAATTTGACTAGGTATGTCATATTCCGACAACCCCCTGAGGGTTTTCTTTGACAACATCACCACCCCACCCCATCGATTCCGGAAAACACATACCATTTGCCATGTACCCCACCTGGTTCAATCTCGAACCCCACCCCTCCTCCTTATCCAGCCGTTGGATTCCAACGGGGAGATGAGGTCAAGGTAACCACTACCCCTTGTGGTGACCAATCAAGTACCCTACCGACTCTATCCTCTGACCGGCTGCCATGCGGCAGTTGCGAATGAAGTTGGAGGAGGAGGAGAGAGAGGAGGAGAGGAGGAGGAATGCAAGGAACAGAGAGCGAGATCCTGTGAAACGAGAGCGATGAGTAGGAGGAGGGGAGACGGAGAAGGGAAAGTGAAGAATCGGTTTTTGCCGGGAGGCGCCGAAATGCGTCGAGAGAACAGTCAACTATTTGGAGTGGTGTTCATGTTTAGCGAAGTAAGTTTAGAAGTGAGTCGATGAATGTCGAGAAGGAAAAGGAAACTACAGGATGGCAGCTCAAGCTGAACATGTAGATCAAGGTGCTTTCCGTAGATTGGTTCTGGTTTTCTTTCATGAAATCTGGTTGAGCGCATCGTACAATCTTGAAGCCCCTCATTTCGAATTTGAAATGGACAAGGGAGATAGTTAGACTTGAACTGGTCTAAACTTGTTGTGCCAATCCTTTTGGAGACTCATTGTTGACGTGATAGTTGGCAGGAAGAAAGTTGAAATTGATTCAAGACAAATACCAACAAACTAGGATGCAGCAGTAACATGCAAGTAGTGAAGATCGACATGACGGCCTGGCGTTGGACTAGGATCAACTCTTTCTGTCTCATCGTGTTTCTTCATTTGATCTTCTTGTCGTCGGGTGTTGAGGCCGTAGATCGAATCCTGGCATCGGTATGAAACCCCTGCTCTCGGCTCTTCCTGCATGTTTCTACCTTCTGACATACCTGCAGGCGAGCTTTCCCGCAGACGCGCGATGGATGACTTCATATCTGAATGACATTCCTGCTCCATACCAAGTTCAAGTGGACAACACAGGCGCCTCGGCTACAGACCGATCAAATGACAATCAACCATGGTACTTCACTTCTGGCGCGGTCTTTTCTGGCGACATGTCCGATGCGTACAACGGACTTCTATCGGTGATGAGATCTGCATCGTCGGTTTGTTGACACTGACGATGAATCTTCAGTTTCGCTTGATGCATGTTCAAATTGCTGATAGCAATGCTGTGATGATCAAGTCTCATCCGATCGTCATCCTTAAGGCTACCTGCGGCTATTCCCTCACTTGGACGCCAAAGTCATTCCCTTCCACAGACATGGTCACTGTGAATTTGAACGAATACTCCGGTATATGGCTACATGCTGATATCTAACGTGAATTGAACGAGTGTGCAGGATGGAAGGATAGTAGGACTGGAAAGGCACCCGACAATCTTGATTTTTTGGGTGTTCTAAGCCATTTGGAGTCAATCAAGATCTTGTAATACACTCATTGCTTTGACTCTTTCTTGTTCATGACATTTGCTCCCGCGTGAATGAGAAACTAATTAGCTTATTACAGGGGGTCATATTTCACTAGCGCTGAGACTACTAAGCTTATGGTAGACTTGTATGTCTCCATATGTTGTTGTGTTCCTGACATTGTTTAAATCAACAGGATGTAAAGCTGATTGCTGGGTCAAGATCCCAGTATCCATGCTGCAATGCTCGCAGTGAGGTATAGCTATTCAAGTACTCGGGAACTTTACGTTGACTCTGTCAAAGGTCGATGCTTGCACAACAAAGCCCTCCCAAGAGTTCAACCCACCTAATCTAGTGTTCTATTGCGAAGGAAGGTGATTATTTACCATTGTCCGATGAAGGGCAACGGACATCAGAACGAGTCATTCTGAAAGTTTTACTCCACAGTCAGAGAAAATCAGTGAAGATCTCAAAGATTTATCCGAGGTAACTTGATCTCGTGATCTATGAAGGATATTTAACTGCCCCCCAGGTATTCTCGTCGGACTGGCGGCACCTGGATTACAGTCACGGGTAAGGTTATACTCTACGGTGGCTGAAGTTGTTCACTCGCTTGTTCTTTCAGGCGAAAACTTTGGGCTAGCTGGAACCAAGCCAATTGTTCGTATTGATGGAAGACAGGTAAGAGTCGATACTGTCCATGGAGGCGTCAACTGACGTCAATGCAGTGTGAAGCTACGAAGTTTGTTCCCAGCAGAGCACTGGTCCAACTTCCAAGTACCATCGACGCCTCAACGATTCTGGCTCCATTGGTTGTGCATGAAAGCTTGATATAAATTTGACCTTGACACTTGAAATGCAGAACAACAAGCGAGGCAACGCCCTGCTGAATGCATGGATGACTGCTACAGACTCTATGAAGGTTCGCTTCCTGCTACAACAGAACAAGACGATAACACTTGGCTCAGAATATGTACCCCGAGCATTGCTGGAACGGTATGAAGGATGATGGAACGGACAAAGGATACAACTATGGAACGGTATATCCCTTCCTTCTGGACCTGAAGCCAACCCTCTGTGATATTCTTCTCTCTGCAGGAGGCAGCACCCAAGTATATCAACCAAGGAGAGACTGGGATTGACACCGGTAAACCCCGACGCGTATCTTGACTTGACACTGAGAGGAGTCGACCAGGTGGCCCATGCTTCCCCTCGCACTGCAGCAGCTGCCCAGACTCCTCCAAGTCATGGTGTGACTCCAACTACCAAGTGCGCCTCAGCCTCTGCTGCCGGTCAAGTTCGGGGCCCTGACCTTGTTCACTCAGATCATCGCTGAGTCCAGTGGAACCTGCAAGGGCCGCGGGGACCCCGTGACGGCCTGCAACCAAAACTTCCCATACCAGGTCAGCCTCGACGAGGTAGGGCTTGTCAATCTGACTCGATACCAGCGTTTCCCTTCTCTTTGTCCAGATAATCTTGACACTCCTCTGGTCTCCAACGTGGTCAGTAGATACAGTCCTACCTCTCTCTTTCAGTATCTTTCTCCCTCCTCCTCTCCTTTCTTCAACCCTCTTGCTGACCTTCTAGAGCTTCTTCTATCCTTTCCTCATTCCTCCCCTTCTGCAGTTTGCCTTTGCTCCTATCATCACAAGCACCCACAGGTCTCTACTCTGAGGTCGCAGACTCGGTACAGCACATCATCCTTGACCCAGACTGATAAGGTGTCCTCTCCTGTGAACTCTCCTACTCTTCATGACTCTTTCTCGTCTCGCCCAGTACTTCGACCTCCTGGACATCCGGAGCACAAACATCACGGCTCAACTCGCCGCTATCGACACTTCGATGACTGTCTTCAGCATCATCGACCTGGTCTGCCAGCATCAGAACACTCCTCTGACTAGAAACTGCCTTGCTGATGGCACCGCGACCGAGCTCGTACAGGTTTCTCCACACCCAAGAACTTTTCTTTGGTCCGTTCTGAACTTTTGAACCTTCTAGAACTTTGTCAAGATCTTTGACGCCAGCGACTTCACGGTAACTTCCCTCACCTCCTCATCTCCTCCTGATCAATTTCCATGCAGAAGTACGAGGTGGTTCTGGTGGAGCAGATCACTGGGGACAACACGATCAAGGTTTCCAGGGGCAAGGGAGGAACGACTGCTATCACCTTCACTGCAGGAAGTAAGGTGTATCAGTGTGGCAAGAACGAGTACTGCGCAACCAGTCAAGACCTGGCCAACAACCGCTACATCCGAGTAGACGACGAGATCATGAAAGTGACAAGTGCTGGCGGCATCGCCATGGTGTCTATCCCCAGCACGACATGTGGCAGCGGCTACAACGGCTCTACTGCTCTTATCGTGGAGTGTGTGGCTCCCTGTACCAGCAGGACTCCTCTGACTGGCAGCGTACAAGTCAATCCCTCAGACAACTCCATTGCAAGCGTCACCGTCACTGACCCTGGCTCAGGATACTCCTCTAAATTCCTCCCCACCATCACCGTAGCCAACGGAGACGGCTGCACCCTGACGCCTCTCTGGACCTCTGCCATCGTGAGCCGAGCGCAGGCGCTCACAACCGCTCAAGCGCACGCCAACGTCCCGACAATCTCCCGCATGGACTGTATCGACTCCGATGAGACCGGAGACAACTGCGGTGGGAGGTGCAAACCCTGCCCGTCGGGTGTCCGCGGCCCCCAGCAGCAGGTGAACTTTCTCGAGCTGCTGCATTCAACGCTGTCTTACCATCTTCCTGCAGGATACCGTTCTATGTCTCACTCCCGAGCTCAAGCATGGGCTCAACCCGAGTGACCTGGCAGTGACCGTTGAAGCAGCACCAGGACCCACGAACTCCCCCTACCAAGTTCGTATGAACGAGATGAAGACCGGCTGGGTGGACAAGTCCTCCTACTCAGTCTCGTGCGTCTCAGAGCAGAACCGAGGGTTCGAGTACGGGGCTCATGACTTCGTGTGGAGCTCCAGCCTCAAGAGCGACTACGCAGTTGTCGTCACGGGGACGACAGTCGATGGCAACACGGGAGACACATACGTTGTCGGGGCGATGGTGAAGCAAGTGACTATTGAGGGGAAGCACATCATGTCAGCAGAGCAGATGGGATCGTTGACTGTCACTACCAGCCTGTCCACCTGCACTCCGACCATCACCGGAATCCATGATGTTGTCGGGCTGCAATATGGCTGTGCTCTCAACGGCTTCATCGCTCGTTTCTCCAAGTCAGGCAAGGCCATGTGGCTCAACAAGGTTGAAGCAACAGGGAGCTCTACTACCCCCATGTCTGTTCTGACTGACGCAGCGTTCGACCCCGCTCGCTCTGAGCTCTACGTAGTTGGTCACTACAGCGACGGCCAGACGGACGGCCAGTATGCAACGACGCTGAACCTCTACGATGTGAATCCATCTACTCGAACCTCCGCGGCAACGACTACAAACACCATGGCGATGGAGACTCTCACGTCCACTAACGGCATCTACCAGGAAGGCATCATCGTCAAGTACGGCAGGGAAGGCAACGTACTGTGGTACAAGAAGATCGACGCCTCGGTCTTGTCGTCGGGTGCTGGAATGATCGTGTCAGACCTCAAGATTGAGACTTACAAGGCAAGCACTAGCAACATCATCAACACCCAGCTGCATGGCATCGGCAAGCCTCCCACAGCTCCCACGTCCACCAGCCGAGTCGACATCAACTATGACTCCGGCATTGCCCAGCAGGCAGTCCAGGGAGGCACCGGCACAGTCAGCACGATCACTCTCGCCTCCACCGCCTCCAGCACCAACAAGTGGTATAACGGCCTGACCATCAGGATCACCAAGGGACCTGGTTACGGTCAGAAGCGAACCATCTACGAGTACGACGGGACCTCCAAGGTCGCCAAGGTTCAGCCCGACTGGGACCCGCAGCAGCTCCCAACCTCAGCATCGCAGTACGTCATTGAGGGAGGCAGGCCGACCTCGTGGGTGTCTGGGATGCACTGGAGCAACGGAGGCGTGTACGTCAGCGGCAAGATTCAAACTTTCTGCGGCCAAAACTGCTTCACAAACGCGGACAAGAACGCGACATACGTTCGGATGGGAGAAATGCGTGACGTATATCGCGACTCGACGTCCAAGACAACTCCTAAGCACATTGACGTCATTCTCTCTCAGGACGACCACCAGAACTTCGTCTCTCAGTTTGACATGGACGGCAGAGTCTTCTGGACCCGCCTGGTTGGCTCCAACGGCCTCTACGGGCAAGTTGTGAACGGTGCCCTGGCCAGCTTCACATTTCACAGCAGTCAAACTCTAGAAGACAACATGTTCGAGGGGGCGCTGGTGACTGTCGTCGCTGGAACGAACATGGGGGAGACAAGAATGATCAGCTCCTTCTCCGCCTCGACCAACAACGTGACTGTTTCCACTGATTTCAGTGATCCATGCGACAGCACTACCAAGTTCATCATCTCCAACAAGGGCACTACGGGCACCGTCACCTCCGTCACAGCCCCCAATACGGCCATCCTCAGCGGAGACTTCCTGTCGTTCGACGACGCATACAAGGGCTTCAACATCATCTTCTCTAAAGCTGATGGTACCACTCGATCCCTCGTACGCATCGACAGCTACACGGCCAGCACCCAAACCTTCACCTTCAAGGCCTACGGCACCTCCTTCACTGCTGCTGCCAACGACCAGTAAAGATTGACTTACACGCCGGGCCCGCCTCTGACCTTCTCTCCAGGTTCCACATCCTCGATGCCGCCACTATCGCCGCCATGTCAGTGGCTGACGATAAAGTTTTCCTCACGGGTCTCGCCACCCAGTCGTACCTCCGCGTTCAGAACTGCTCCTTCGACAGCGCTACCGTCCTCGAGGGCCCACCGGCCAACACTCAGCCCACCCAGGTGTTCGAGTGCGCCAACGTGGGAACCAGTCTCATGGGCCCGACAACCTACGACCCCAGCAGCGTCGCGCTGGTGGCTCAAGGGTCCAACAAGAGCGACGCCTCGGTTGGGATGCTGAAGGCGTTCACGGGCTGGGGCATGTACACTCTTGCTTACAACGGTTCCGGCGCGGCCACGTGGCTGCAGCAGGCGAGCGGCGGGACGATCCGACCACGAGCGATCGTAGCAGTTGAGCCATCGATCGGAGGAAGAGCGCTCGAGAGTCAGTGGGGAGGAACTCCAGACTCCAGGTCCCTCCCCAGCAGGAACCAGCCTGACGATGCATCGCATGCTCGCGACGTGGGCTCGGAGAATTTCCCGACGGCTGTGATCGACGGGAGGTATGTCTACGTGGCCAGCGAGGTCTACGACTGGATGAACGCAACAGACTTTGGTAGGACAAGATTCCCGTTGGAGTGCAGTCGCGGAAAGACGCTCGGCGAGAAGTCGGTCTCGACAGATCGTCTCCTCGATGCTCAGTGCGCTGGTCAGGTCGTGGCAAAGGGCTCTTCCTCTTCCTGGCCCGGGTCCCACACAGCCTCCCCTGACATCGTCCTCGTCCAGTACTCCATGCAGGATGGGACTGTCAACCTGATCCGTCGCACCGGGCAGATGGACGGGAAGGAGACTGTGACGTCCATGGCTGCTGACCCCTTGACGGGCTCAGTCTACTTGACTGGTCAGTACTACGTAAAGTCAACGAGCGACGTACAAGGAGGAGAGACGAGGACGGGAGGGGAAGACATCTTCGACCTTGTGGCTGCTAAGAGGGGGGAGAGTGTGGGCTGTCCCTTGCAGCGAGTCGACGGGACTCTCAGCCTCGGGGAGTCGGGCACCCCCTACTGCAAGTTCTACGCGCAGGCCAAGTCGACAGCAACTGGGACTGGCTATCTTGTGAAATTCTCTTTCAACGGCGATGAAAACAACAGGGGCAACTTGAACCGCCGGCTGGTCCCCTCCATCACGGGCCACCTGACCGCTAGCAGCTCCCTGCTCTCCTGCCAGGACAAGAACCTGGTCACCGCAGACACCAACGGCCAGACCCATGTCCTGACAGGAAGCGCGGACTGCAAGACTCACGTCAGCGGCTGCAGCTGCCTGTACCTTGTCATCCAGTCCAGACTGACCGACGGGGCTGCTGTCTACCAGGACTCTGGGACTGGACCGACGTCCCAGCTCAGCGGCTACAAGATCAGGATCACAGCAGGGAGGTCCAAGGGATACGAGGGTATCATATCCGCCTACAGCGTGTCGTCCAAAGTCTACAACGTGATTCCCTCCCTCCCCTCAACCGGCGTCGACGAGACTTCACTGTTCCAGCTCTTCCCCTGGAGCGAGTTCACCTCTAGGCTCCACCTGCCCTCCTGCTCCGCCCCCGTCAACGCTGGCTGCGGCGCATACAACATCGACTGGGCCAAGACCATCGGCCGCTCTCTCTCTACGGGCGGCAACACGCAGACGACGGCGCAGACGTCTCCTGTCTCCCTCAGCCTCGTCCATTCTGACTTACTTGTCGCTGGCACCTTCTCCGGCTTCGTAGGCTCCACTACCACCGGACAAGTCAGGTGAACAGAAGATCTATCATCGCTTCCTCCCCCTTCCCCTTCCTTCTTGCTCTTCGTCATTCGTTTGAACTCCTCTCCATCGCTTCTTGCCCATCCTCCACCTCCTCCATCGCTTCCCAACCTCCTCCTCCTCCCCACTAGATCTTCCTCTTTTTCCTCCCCTCCACAGATCTTCTTCTTCCTCCTCGCCTCGTCTAGATCCTCCTCCTCTTCCCCACCTTCAGATCCTCCTCCTCTTCCCCTCTTCTAAATCCTCTGCTTGCAAAGGCTGTCTGACCCTCTTCCCGCAGCCTTGGCTTCGAAGGCATCGACGAGGTCGTCGGGTTTGCCAATCAGAACTCGCAGATCGGATCTTTCTTGACAAGACTGGAGGACTGAGGGCCCCCAAACTTCTCCTCTTCCTCCACGTAGCATAGAAACGCTTCTTTCAACCTCATGTGTGCTTGTTTATACCTCAAGAGTGCTAAACAACAAAAGCTCTCTTCTCCTCCCTCCCCTCCTCCCTCCCCTCCTCCCTCCCCTCCTCCCTCCCCTCTCTTTCTCTTCTCCCGCACACACACAAAAGAGTAGGAGGGCATACAAGACACGGGAAGAAAGCATCTGACCGCTTCCTGACGGATCCTCTCAAGCTCCCTCCTCGCGGGCACATCGCAACATGTCAACTTCACTGACTGACTGATAGCGCGACTAGTCAACTGGGTCGTCCTGGTATCTACAACCTGCGAGGCTTCACTCTCCTTCCCCGCTGCTCCTGCTCCTGCCGTCAGTCACAAGTACTGCATCCTCAGCTCGGGCTCACCTGGCCATCCTCCCGCTTCCTCAGCAGCGTTGCTTCCCCGCTCATCATGTCTGCTGTGCTCCCTTCCCCTCCCCTCCTCTCGGGTGTTGTCATTCCCAGCTCCTGCAGCCTCCCTTCGTCTTCCTCTATCTTGTCGCAGCTCGCAATGATGTCCTGCACAGTCAAGTCAGCTGGGCTCTAGCCCGGCACTTCTCCTGACCTTCAGCTGGCCCTGGATCCTCTCGAGCTGAGCTCGCTGCCCCTTGACTTGACAGTACTGGTTTGACCGCATCTTGTCCACCACCCCCACCCTCGTCTGCAGCTCACGACCCCCCACTGCCAGGCTCCCGTCCCACACTCTGACCTCGGTGGGCTTGTCAAGGCCGACAACCATCTCACCTTCCTGTACTGAACTCTCGAAGTAACTCCCCGCCTCCTCTGACCTCTCGAACAGGATCAGCTTCCCGAAGAAGTGCCGAGCGAACCTCCGCAGCATCCCCCGCGTCTCCTCCTTCTCCTTCCTTGGTGGCGCCGGCACCACAAACTGGCTGGCTCTCCCGTACGCTCCATCCGGGGAGAGGTCAGGCTCATCCAGAGGGATCGCGGCGTCGGGGAGCCTGTCAAGCTCGGAGAGGGTCATGACCTTGACGACGCTGAAGCCGGAGGAGGTGCGGATCTGCTCCATCTGACTGCTGGTGCCTCTGCTGGTCTTCGTCAGCAGGACGCAGTTGAGCTCGTCGCCGAAGGCTGTGGAGATGGCAATCTGAATGTCTGCGGCCCTCGGGTCATCAACGACAAACAAGGACGCAACACATCCTAGCACGTCAGCCTTCTTGGGGATCTTGACCCGGTGACTGCACTCCGGGTATCGAAGTTGGCTGTACATGTCTTCTATCGCCTTCAGCCTTTGCTCAAACACATCCCGCAGAACGTTGCAGCTGTTTCCAAACCTGTTGCAGTCTGACTTCAACAACTTATTGTCTTCTCTGTCTTTTATTTCCACCCAGATCTCCTTGATCGGCTGACAGACTCTTGCTTTCTGGGGCAGCTGAGAAATGGAGTTGGAGATGGTCTGCCTCTCCTCGGCCAGCCGACGTCGAAGCCTCTGCGTCTCCTTGACTCGACTGTCAAGGACGCTAGCCGCGGCCTCCTGCTCCTGCTTGACACTGGGTGATCTCCCCCCCTCATCGAGAGGACAGCTGCTCTCGGTGTCATCGACCATGGCGGAGGCGGAGGGTGCAGGGAGCAACGCGCTGACAGGAATCTCGCTGATAGAGCGGAGGAGCTCGACATTCGTGCTGATCTTGAAGGAGATCTTACTGGCAGACGTCTCGCGGGCTGGATGAGTCAGGGGAACAAGCCTGAAGCTGCTGTCCCTGCTCGGGGTCTGAGCATCGAGAGTGACTTGACTAGCCTCCAGTTTGAAGTTGTCCTCTTGGTCCAGGCACGGTAGCACGCAGGCCTGCCAATCCGATCGCTGGTGAAAGCTCGTCGAGTTGGCCTCGCGGTCCCAGGCCGTCACGTCGAAGTTCCAGAGGAGCTCGTCGCCCTCTGCCTTGGAATACCTCAAATTCAGCTGCTCCACTGGCCCTGCTCAAGCTCGTTAGCGTCGCACTTGACAGTTCACAGTCGCTCACCTGGCTTGACAACGACACGACCGTCGCAACTGACCTTGTTCTCGTCGTACGAGGACCTCGTGTCCGTGAACTCCACTGAAATCTCGTGGGGACCGAGCTGGGAGCGAGTGAACGTCAGCTCAAGGCAGTTGTCCTTGAAACAGGTGGGCACGTAAGGGATGGTCTGCCCGTGGGAGTAGAGCTTCACGTGCGGCATGTCGGTGTCGAGGTCATCCAGATGGTTGCCGTCCTCGGTGTGCAGCTGGACCTTCGCCGCAAACTTGGCGACCATCATCTGATCATTTGACATGACCTCGAGATGCTTCTCATCCTGCTCGAACGTGACTGACACCCGCGTGACGGAGTTCCTGGCGTTGACGGTGATGTTGAAGGTGAAGCTCTTAATGCGCTTCGAGACGATGTGAGGATAGTAATTTCCAGATGGCAGGGGAGGGATCTTTGACAGCCTGTACACCTCCCCATGCTGAGCATCGGTCAACTTCTCCAGCTTGACCCTCTGGTTGTGAACTTGAAGGTCAAGATCGTGCTGCCATCGGGAGGACAAGTTGTTCCCCGAGCTGTCCGCAACGTAAAATCGCAAGTCACACTCATAGTCTGCCATGCTTGGACAAGTCACATCGAGGCCCTCCTGGCTCTCCGGATTGATGCAGAGGATAGCGTTGCAATCCCCAGGCTCGAGCTCCAGCTCGTAGCCCGCGGGGTGGAGGACGAAAGTCTTTTGGCTCCTCGTCCCCTCGCTCACGTGCAGGCTCATCCCGAGCTTCAGTGAGCCTTTGCCTGGCCTCCCGTAGATTCGCCAGTTCTTGACGCGCAGCTTTGAGCCCAGGATGGTAATGTTGCCGCAGGCATCGCGACCTTGGAGGACTGCATTGTAATCATCGTAAAGGGAGATGTTGACAGCAGGCTGCTCGTCCTGCTCGAAGGTGAACGAGATCCGCTCGTCCAGACGCTGGTTCTGAAGCGGGACGATCTCATGCCCGTTCTTGTCTAGGATCTTCGCCTCTAGGACATAGCTTTCTCCTGCCTTGACACCTTTCAGTGTCTTGTTTCCAGTAGCTTTCGAATTCTTCGACACCGAGATGATCGTGAGGGTGTGGGGATCCCCAGCCAAGACCTCCACGTTCACATCATAATGAAACAATCGCCTTTCTGCTTGGCTAGAGGAGGGGGCCTCTGCCTGGCAGGAAAACACCGAGATCGAGTGCTGCTGACTTGCCTGCACCAGCAACGGGGGCAGCTGGCAGGCTCTCTCGACAGCCGTTCTGTAGAACTGAGGGCCGGCAGTAGACCAACTCGTCTCTACCTTGAGATCTGACATGGCCGTGACGGTTCCAACGCAAGGCTGGTTGGCCTCGTCGGTTGCAACAAGGAGAAAGTCAGAGATGAGGTCCCCGTGCCTGACCTTGATATCGACCTTTGAGTTCCTACACGGCAAGTCCATCTCGGATCGGGACAGAGTGAACCGTCGCGGAGATCTGCTGACTATCAGAGGCACAGACAACCGCCGATGCAGCAACGAGCCCTCAAACTCGTAGAGCAGGTCGACGTTGCTCCTCAGAGTCTTGGGAAACTCATCGGAGTCGCAGAAGTAGACGTTGTCGCAGAGCGAAGCAGGGTCGAGGGTGTTTCGGAGCGAGTCATGAAAGACGAAGCATCGGCTGGTGATTGCGATCGGGTCGAGGTTCTGAAACCTCTCGGTAAGCGTGAGTAATCGAGGATCCTGTCTCTCGTCCGAGAAGTACCGGACACAAATCCCGACCTTCTCCATCCCTTCAACCTTGAAGATTGACTGGATCGTTGCGAGGAAGGAGCACTTGGGTCGAGTCTTCCGAGGGTCTCCGACAGCAAGCTCTTGCTCTGTGTCGAGAACAACGCAGTCACCGACTTGGAAGAAGCCATGGACCATGTGCACCGCCGCCACTGGAGTCGATTGCTGCTGCAAGATTTCCTCGAATCGCACCATGTCATCGTGAGTCACGACCGAGGGATCCTCCATCGCCCGGGCGCAGGAGAAGAGGGAGCTCGTACACGAGCTTGCAAGGCAGCAGATCCCTTTCCGCACCTCTACTGACTCCCAGTGAGTGTTATTCGCAAAGAGAAGGTCGGGGCTAGTCACAACAAGCCTTCCCTCCCGCCTCTCGCACAGATTTCCGGAGACATCTTTCAAAGTGACGTTGACAGGGGGATGGTTCGAGTAGTTGACATGCTCGGTCCAATCAGTTTCCGTGTGTATCGCAAAGGGAGCTCCGTGGGTAGCAGTGATTGAGAAATCAGACGAGATCGGAATCCCATTGCGCCTATCTCTCGCTCTGATACTGAGATTGTGTTTGCCAACTTTACAAGTAATGCGAAGATCGTAGATCTCCACTGAGTTTTCAACAAATTTCAATTTGAATGGCAGAGATTGATTCTGATTGAAAATGATATCAACTTCTGGGGAAACAGCTTTGACATCTATCAAGTTATTGAAAGAATCCTGCAAGCAAAAAGTGATCGTGATTTTCTTTCCTATTTCAACACTGTCATTGGAGATGCCTGAAACAGAAGAGATCTTGGACATTTCTCCAGGTACAACACAAAAGGTCTTTGGCTGACAATCGAATGGAATTTCAGTGTGGTGGGGCTCAAGAGTCAAAGTGTAAGAGTCCGCGACTGTCAAAGAGTCGACAATGTGTGGTGGCCAGGCATGTTGCGATATCTCGAAAGTCTTCTCCTGCCCGCTACTCAAGGCTTTCAACGTTGCTCGGATCTTGGGATGGTACGTCATGATGACAGCACCTTGGGAATTTTTATAGACCAGACGAGGAAATCGAATACTCCGGCTGGCTTGAACAGGTTGCTGGAGTTCAATCGAGATGGTTCTGATAATTTGCTCGTCATTCTTCTTCTTGTACTCTTCCCATTCCGCATCAGTCAACTTCCTGAGGAAATAAGAGGAGAGCTTGAAAGATTTTACATCATTCATCTTGTTCTTAAAGTCCAAAATTCTCAGCTCCACCTCGCCTCTTGGTTTGTTCTTGGAAAAGTGATCTTCTTGCAGAAATCTCACTATCTGCCCAACAGTCTTAGGTCCTTGCCTGGTTTCCATGAACAACTCCACGAAATCACCGGCCTGATATTTGACTTTGCACAAAGTGATTTTGTTATGCTCTGACATCTTCAATTCATGCAAGTATTTCGGATCGTTCCCCACAAAATAGACTTCCTCGTCGTGTGCCAAGTGACACTCCTTTACCCATGATTCGAAGGCCTTCTTGCGGTCCTCGAGCGCGAAGGCCTCATCCATCTTCTTGAACATCTTCTTTCCCTTGTCCAACTTCGTCTTGCTGCCATCTGGCTCGATCCCACGATCGACAAAGAGCAGCCCGAAGGTGCGTTCAAAACATCGCTTTGGAGGTTGTGAAGGGGACAAAGCCTTGTCTGGGCGCTTCATAAACTCAGGGACATACTCCTCGTATGGAAGCCAACGTCCCATCCAGAACGTCATGAAATGCCTGTTCTCGGTGCATGGATGCTTGTGCAGTTTGTCCACTCGAGGGACCGTGTTCTCATGGTTGACATATGGGAAGTAGAAGACGGCGCCTGTGACAATGATGGGACATTCTGGGTCTTCTTCATCTTCGATCCTGAGGTATATCGGAAAGCAATCCTTTGCTTGATCACCCAGGACAGTGTTCAGGCAACAATCCAAGTCCACTAGATTGTAGCTTCTTTCAATCTCCTGGTAGATGACTGAAAAACTGACGTCGATCTGACTGTAGTTTGAGTTCTCCACGCTAGTGTAACTTCGCATCATCTGTTTTAGACTGTCCATGTCTCCTTGCAACGCGCTCGCTATCGTGCCGATAAGAGGTTCAGTCGGACTCATCAAACACGATTGACCCGCCTCCATCGAGACCTTTTCTGCAAACCTCTTCGCTCCTGTCTTTTCCCTGCCCAAGTACATGAAATAAATTCCCAGCAAGTTCCTCAGACAGACGTCGAAGGATTCCTGCGAAAAAGGCCGATCGCTCCCGGCAAAAAAGTGATTCTTGAAGCCTTCAATCTCAATCTTACAGAAGCTCGACCCTGCAAGTTCATGGGTATCGCAGGACCTGACCTTCTCCACGGCTTGCCAGGCTGTCTTCTTGAACTCTTCCACCATCCGCACAACCACGCTGTTCCTGGTCTTGCTGCTGATGACATATCTCTCCCCAAGAGCATTGCAAGCTACTTTGGAGCCCCACCCGTAGCGGCAAAAAGTCCCGCACAAGTAGCGCTTGAGGGACGCGCAATGCGGGTTGTAAGACCCATTGGAAGAGTCTTGACCAGATCCGATGACAAGCATCTCTTTGGGATCCGCACATCCCACCCCGTTGTCCTCGATGACCAAAGTGCCTTCATCCAGGTTGAGCTTGCACTGGATTTTCCTGACGTCGACTTCTGTGTTGAGGAGCACGTACTGTATGCAGTTATCGAAGATCTCTCCGATGGCAATCAAGAAGGACGCGTTGGCTATCATACTCTCAATGGTTCTGTTCTTCTTTGGTGTCGTATCTATTATCGACGAGCATTGGAACTTCACATTGTCTGCAAGTGTACCCAAGTTACTACACATCGCAATCCGCTCGCATCCATCCACACTCACCTTTCAGCAGCAGCAGCCTGCATGGCCCACTGCAAATGTCCAAGTTGAACGCGCATATTTCTGATCCAATCTCGCTGTCTTTGCATAACCTTAGCGCCTGCTCAGCCATCAGTCAAATTTGAGAAAGAGCAGGAGCAGGAGCAAGAGGAGCAGCAGAAGCAGAAGCAGGAGAAGGAGAAGGAGAAGGAGAAGGAGAAGGAGAAGGAGAAGGAGAAGGAGAAGGAGGACAGGGACTCAAGAATTGTCACCGATGGGGAATCATTCAGCTTGAGCTTATTTATCAAGTGCCTGATTAAGTCTTCACTGCTACCAAATGCTTTCATGTCGTCATGGCTGAAGGAGATGACGTTTCTGATGAGATCCACGGTCATGAGTGCAAAGTGCATGGAGAAAACATTTCACCTCGAAGGCTGTTCCCCTTGGCGGTTCTCTTGCAAGATGCATTCATCAACATAAACCACAATCTCGGCAGCCATTTCCGAAGCAAAGAGAAGGACAGAGTCGGAGCTAGGAGCAAACAAGTGTACAGAAGGAGGAGAGTTGTGCCAAGTGGAACAGAGAATGAGGCTAGAGGAACGGAGGAAGGAGAAGGAGAAGGAGAAGGAGAAGGGGGATCAGGAGCAGGTGGAGCAGGTGCAGGCGCAGGAGGAGCAGGATTAGGAGGAGCAGGTGGAGCAGGAGCAGGTGGAGCAGGAGCAGGAGGAGCAGGAGCAGAAGGAGCAGATGGTGCAGATGGAGCAGATGGAGCAGGAGCAAGAGCAGGTGGGGCAGGAGCAGGTGGGGCAGGAGCAGGTGGAGGAGCAGGAGCAGGTGGAGGGGCAGGAGCAGGTGGAGGAGCAGGAGGGGAGGTGTGCGGATGGGGAGGATGGAGGTTGGACGAGGAAGACGGGGAACTAGGAAACTAAATAGCAAACAAGTTCGTGGCTGCCCAGTACAGAAGGGGGTGGGGTACTAGATCTTGTTGGTACGGGTGATATAAACACATCCAACGTTGTTCGATCAGGGGTGGGGTATACCAACTGGTACCGGTAGTGGAGAGGACGCTGGAGTACTCCAGTACAAATATACTGTATATTTCTGGTACAGAATAACTAAAACATTTTAAAATTCGTACAATTTTGTGGGAATAAGATAAAACTTTAGAATAGTTTACATATATATAATAATAAAATATTACCGGAAACTGTTACAAAACGCAGTACAATTTGTCCTGATACAAGACGCGGCGTCATCGGGCCATCAAGATAGCTGAATGTGGCGGCCATGGAAAGCAGCATGGAAGGAGACACTTGGCGGGAGGGAGCGAGGAGGGAGATAGAGGAAGAAGCAAGGAAGGAGGGAGATGGAAGATGAAAGAGGAGATATGGAAGGGAAGAAGATGGGAGACGGCCGAGTTGAAATGGGAGGGAAGTTTGTGGTAAGATGGGGGTAAGAGTGTGTAAGTAATCTGTGAGAGGGATTATGAACAACAATATGTAAGAATGATTGTTGAGGCAGCGATCAACAGGATTCTTGAATATATGAAGGAGGAGGAGAAGATCTACAGTGAAAAATGTGTTGACGTGTTCGCTCTTAACACGTGGGCCCCCAGGGTTCGACTGCTGAGGTCGCATAGAACAAACGGCACAGACCTTTTCCCCTCTCCCTCTCCTCTTCCTCCTTCTCACAAGTAGCTCGGCCAGCACATCATTCTTCAAGAGTTTTCCTCCCCCTCCTTCATCATCCGCCATGAGCAGCACTGTTGCTCCCGACGGGTTTGAGCTGGTGAATCCTTTCCTCCCTTTCTCGTGCGCTAACGCCGGAGCTGCAGGATGACGTTCAGGTGGAGGCGCTAAAGGAGCATGGAGTCATCGGGGCTGACAACCGCTGCCTCTGCTGCGGGAAGAGGAAGGAGGAGATGAAGACGTGTGCTACCTGCCGGCGAGTGCAATATTGCTCCACGAGATGTCGGGGAAGGGACCAGGAGCGACATGACAAGGTCTGCCCGTGGCTCCAGAAGTGCAAGGTCGAAGACGAGATGGCGGAGAGAGGATGGGGACTTCTGCATGACGCCGACAAGCTCTCGAAGCTGCGATCGCTCCTCGAGAAGTCCCCGGCGCTGCTGGACTCTGACCAGCTCCCGTCGTCGCTCACCTGGAGGAGGTGGAAGGAGTTGAAGAGTATCAGCAGCAAGCTGCTGGACGACGAAGGCTGCACGCTCCTCAGCGCTCCTCTCACCCTCCTCCTTGTCCTCTCCCAGCACGAGGCCCTGCAAGAGCGGCTGGTCCGGACGAGGAAACAGAAGTTGGTCGTCCACATACCGGGCGCGAGCTCCATCGAGAGCTCCGTCCCTTCCTTCGTCTGGAGGGACGTCGCCCGCCCCTACCAGCTGGAGGTCCACCTGGTCGGGCCCCAGCTGTCAAAGTCTGCGGTTGACACGGAGGTTGTCAAGCATCACGCGTGCTCCTACGAGACCTTCTGCCAGCAGAACCCCAAGAGCCAGCCCGACCTTCTGCTGGGCTTCAACATGGGACTCTCCTGCCCCGACTACAGCTGGGGGGAAGCGATGGAAGCTATGTGGAGACACGCGTCGCCGAGAGCAGGAGCAGGAGCAGGAGCAGGAGCAGGAGCAGGAGCAGGAGCAGGAGCAGGAGCAGGAGTTCCGATGGCGTTGACTACCGCTTCCTACATGGAGCTGCTGGAGGAGATCGCGATCCTGGAGGAGGAGGGTCACTTCCGCCTGCTGTCTGCTACCGAGAACCCGATGTGCTGGCCCGTGTGCCTTCAGAGCGGGACGGTTGCGTCTGACGTCTACCACAAGAGCCGGTGGATAGCCCTCGGTGTGGTGGAGGGGAGGGGAAAGAGGAAGCGACAGGACGAGGACGAGGACGAGGACGAGGACGAGGACGAAGGAAAAGTGAAGAAGGTGGCAAGAGGGTCGGGGAAGGGCAAGAAGCAGGAGGAAGGGAGGAAAGGGAACAAGGGGAAGAGGGTCAGGTCACGACCTCCCCGCTCAGAGAAGAAGAAAACAAAGAAATTTCGTTAGGATGAACATTACAGCCTGTACTCCCCCCCTCCGCCCCCTTCTGGACTTCAGCTCGGGACGAGCTTCGATCCCTCCTTGCTGTCAACCACGCTGTAGCCCTGTTTTGTTACCGTGTCAGTCCAGCTGTCAACCTCCCTCACCCCACCCGCTACCTCAGCTGCGATGAGGTCGCGGATCTCGTCAGCTCGTTTGAAATCTTTTTTCGCCTTTGCCTGCGCCTCCGGTCAGCACCAGCTGTCTCCGACCTCGCTACCTCCAGTCGCTCTTCCAGAAGCTTCTGCAGGTGAGAAGGAGCCTCCGCTGCCCCGTCTCCTCCCTCAGAATCAGCTGGGGCCGTGCCGGGGACTTCATAGAAGACGCCCAGCACCTGGCTAGGGTGTCAAACTCGCTGCCAACATGACAAGCACGCTGGTCAGACCCTGTCAATCTCCTCGAGCGTCTCGAGTGCCAACTTTGCGCCCTCCTTGTCAATCTGCTCGCAGCTTGTCAAAGGAGGTCAAGGCAGCTGACCGTTCTGCTGGGGCTGACCTGGTCAGTGTTGAGCAGCTTCTCTGTGGACTTGATGAAAGTGAAAAGTGCAGCACATGCGCGGGGAGTGTTGAGATCATCCATCATGCCCTGCGGCAACCGATGTCAGCGGCCCTCCTTCCCTTCCTCCTCCCCTTGCTTCTCCTTCCCTCCCTCTTATCCTCCCTCCAATCCTCCACTTTTCTGATCTCCTCTCCTCTCGCCCTTCTCTCCTCTCCTCTCCTCTCCTCTCCTCTCTCCACCTCACTTTCGATTCTCTCCCATCCTCTCCTCTCCTCTCACGCTCCCATGGCCCGCATCTCATCCCTCCCTCCACCTCCTCTCACTGCTTTCACCTGTTCAAAGTCGCTCCTGCACTTCTTCGCCATCTCCTCAATCGATTGTCCACCTGCCGCTCAGCTCAACTCCAGCTGACTCCCACCAACACTCACCAGACTCCATCGAGACTTCGAGCAGCCGATTTCTCCACCTGCAGACTTTCAGCTCTCTCCTCTGCCTCCTCCTCCATCCTGTTGTCCTCCCATCTCCCTCCTTCTGCTGCTTCCTCCTTCTCCCTCCTCCTCCTCTTTCCCCGTCCTCGTTCCTCTCCTACTTGTCCAGACGCTTCAACGTGTTCCTTGCTCCTTGCAGCACGTCGGGGGCAAAGTTGAGAGCAGCGCGATACTGCGAGGAGACAACCTGCGAGGGATAAGGAGAAGGGAAGACGCGAGTTGAGAGGAAAGAGCAGAGCAGAGCAGAGCAGAGCAGAGCAGAGCAGAGCAGAGCAGAGCAGAAGACAAGAGGGAGGGAGGAGGGCAAAGGGGAGGGAGGAGGAGGGATCAACCAGGTATCTGAAGGCTCGACAATCGTTGGGGTCCTTGAAAGCTTCTCGCAACGTGAGGAAATTCCCTGAGGAGCAGGTCAGCTGGTCTGTGAGCCCGGACCCAGCTCAAGTCCAGCTGGACTCACCCAGACTTTTGCTCATCTTCTCGTTGTTGATGTTGACAAATCCGTTATGGACCCAGTAACGGCAGTACTGACAACCGCAATACGCCTCGCTCTGCCCAGTTCATTAGAACCATCGCCTTCCTCTCTGCTCTTCCTACTGCTGCTCATCGCCCTCCTACTGCTACTCATCGCCCTCCTACTGCTACTCATCGTCCTCCTGCCCCTGCCCCTGCCCCTGCCCCTGCCTCTGCTCCATATTCCCTTGCCCGCAAATCTCCTTCCTCCCTCCGTCTGATTCACATGCCCTCCCTCCATCATCCTCTCCCTCGCACTGCACGACGACTTCTCCGAGGCACTCGAAACAAGAGCAAGAGGTAGACCTGAGCGATCTCGTTCTCATGGTGAGGAAAGGTCAAATCGACTCCTCCCGCGTGAATATCAAAGGAGTCGCCTGCATACGCACATCGGTCAGGACGACAAGACGGAAATCAACGAGGAGGAGGAATAGGAGGCAGAGAAGGAGGAGGAGGAGGAGGAGGAGGAGGAGGACGAGGACGAGGAGGAGGAGGACGAGGAGGAGGACGAGGAGGACGAGGAGGACGAGGAGGACGAGGAGGACGAGGAGGACGAGGAGAAGGAGAAGGAGAAGGAGCACTCATCCACCGAGATACCGACGACTCATCGCACTGCATTCAATATGCCATCCAGGTCGACCTGCCAACCAACATAGTAAAACCACCACACCCACCGCCACACCCACCTCCTCCTCCGCCGCCACCTCCGCCACCTCCACCTCCTATTCCTCGTATCTCCTTCTTTCCTGACCTTTGCTCAACTTGGTCTCCCATGTAACTTCACCATCCTCTGGCTTGTAGGCCTTCCAGAGTGCAAAGTCCTTGCTGAAAATCAAGAATGAGCACTTTCTTCCTCTTCCCTCCCTCCCTCCCTCCCTCCCTCCCCTGCTCCCTCCTCTTTTGTAATCCCCCCATTCAGTTTTTCTCTCGTTTCCCTTCTTTCCTCCTCGTCCACTCCTCCCTCCTCTTCCCCTCTTCCTAGAAACGAACCTGCTCTTCTTTTCAAAACCCTCCCTGTCAGTGATTCCTCCTCCTTCCGATGCCCCATCCTGAAATAGCTTGTGTAAGTACAATCACCACCACCACCACCACCACCACCACCACCACCACCAGCATCATCATCATCATCAGCAGCAGCAGCAGCAGCATCATTAGAAACGTCACCATCATGTTGTCAAAGTCAAGTCTTGCAAGTTTTCCATAATCAGGAAAGCTCGACACGTCGAAGTAGTAAGATCCATCCTTCTCATACGCGTTCCCCTGATCTCAAGTCAACCACCAACACAAGAGGCTAGATGTGGAGAACCTTCTGAACAAGCCCGTTGATCATCTCAACAATGTCGTCAATGTGCTCTGTTGCTCGAGGGTACTTCCTCGCTGGGATGATATTCAGCCTCTTCAGGTCCTGTCGATCATAAAAGTCAGTCAAAGTTCGTCTCAACCAGTCGAAGGCAGTTCTGCCTCACATCGAAGAAAGCATCAGCGAACTTCTCTGTCAGCTCCTTCAGTCCCACGTTGTCTCTCTTCATCCTTTGAATGATCTTGTCGTCCACGTCTGTCAAGTTGCAGATATGGTCCACGTCGTATCCACAATACAACAACCAGCGTTTCAGAACGTCGTACGTCAGGAAAGCTCTGAAGTTTCCGATGTGGGCAAAGTCGTAGATGGTGGGCCCGCAGGTGTACATCTTCACTGTCTTTCCGTCCTCGCACATCGGCTCGAACGTCTCCTTATCTCTCGACAGCGTGTTGTAGATCTTGAACCCCTTGAGCACCTCCCCAACCCTCCCGCCCCCGACCGCTGCTGAGGCTCCGCGCTGCTGCATGCTCCATCGTGGAAGCAACGGTGACTTCCTGGCCTGTCCGTGCCTGGTCATAGACAGCGACCATGATGAAGATTTCTTGAGCGGTAAACTCGCGCCCCTTGCATTCTTCAGGTGTCCGCAGTGTGAGCCCGCCGTAGCGAAGGCCGGCATGGAGTTGAACCATGGCCCTGCAGCATTCGAGCTGATAGGGTAGGACGAGGGAGAGGACGAGGATGCTGTGTTCTTCCAGGAGAGCATCGTCGCCGCCTGCATGTTCTCGTGCCATCTCGCTCCCTCCACCAGCGACGCCCCCATGGCTACCAGGAGCAGCGCCCCGACTGCCATTGTCAGACCCCTGGCACAGCAGGTACATGGGGTACTATTTTTACCCCCACCAACTCATTGTGCTACCCCACCATACAAAGACCAGATCAATTTTCCAGCATTGTTGGGTACTTCATTTACCCCTACCCTACATAATTTAACCCCTACCCTACTGATTGTATTTTCCGTCACAGAAGGGGTGGTGGCCTCCTTTGTGTGTTTTAACATCTAGCATGTGAGCACGGTGTTGCCCGTTATTTACAAGTCGTCAGTGAACGTACTACGGTAAACCAGTCCTGTGCCATGTGCCGCCCGTCACACGCCGCTGGGTCAATGCCGGCACAGGGGAGACCAGTGAAGTAGGGTGTCTGTCAAAGCCGGGCAATAAGCCGCTGCCCGGCGAGTCTGGGGCCGGGCGGCGAGCTGAGCGGCTGCCCGGCCGCTGTCCTCCGACTCAGAGCCGAGTCACGCGGCCTCACCAACTTATCAAGTTTACTGATGAGTGGCCTACAAGGCTCCGAAGCTGAGCTGGCAGCAGTGGCTCGCGGGCCAGGGGCGGCCGGGCCCGGCGGCCGCCGGGCCCGGTCTCAGAGTCTGACTCGACTCGCGAGTAATGACCAGGGCCACCAGGGTGAACCGTCTACTTGAAGATAGGTGGGGGGGTAGTAGGTACCTTGCCGCAAGTGGGGACTCCGTGGGGTGGGGTCGCTACTCGATAGGCGAGGCTATTTCGAGGGTAGGGGGTCATGTTACTAAAGCGACCGTTAGCACAAAATGAGATGAGATGAGATGAGATGAGATGAGATGAGATGAGATGAGATGAGATGAGGTGAGATGAGATGAGGTGAGATGAGGTGAGATGAGGTGAGATGAGGTGAGATGAGATGAGGTGAGGTGAGATGAGATGAGATGAGATGAGATGAGGTGAGATGAGATGAGATGAGGTGAGATGAGGTGAGGTGAGATGAGATGAGACGAGATGAGGTGAGATGAGATGGGATGAGATGGGATGGGGTGAGATGAGATGAGATGAGATGAGATGGGATGGGATGGGATGGGTGGAGCAAGAGCATTCATCAAGTCCATCTGATCATTGTTTACAGGAGACACATTGAAAGGGAAGGATTTGATTGCTTGCATGTCTGTTCATATTGAGAGCTCTCACAATTCCAACATCTGTCAACTTGCTATTCCACCATGAAGGAGGCAGAGAATGCTGCAAACTCTGACGCTGCCAGGAAGACGGAATGGAAGTCAAGAAAAAGCGACCGGCTGGTCAGAGCAGAGCTCGTGCTCAACGGGCTCAAGACGGATTTCCTGCAGCAGTTCAGAAAGATAGAGAAGCAGAGAGAGTCGCATGCGATACGAGAGAAGCAGATAAGAAACGAGTACTTCTTCAAGCGCAGAAATTTACAAGTCCAGCACGAGCTGGCGACCAAGGGCAACAAGCCTGTCACTCGGTGGAAGAAGGAGGAGGTTCCTGTGCAGAAGGACCCTGAGCCAGTCTTCCAGCACAAGCTGTTTGTTCCTCGCCTGAAGCTTGACGCTAGACTGCATGATTGGCAGCAAAGTAACATGGAGAGCACGGCAGCAGAGGAGGAGGCTCCCGTGCGCTACATCGACTCGATCCGATCGCAGGTGACGCGGGTGGAGGTGTCGCAGGAGGAGAGGGCGAGGCTGCTGGCCATGGGAGCAACGACAGCCCGAGACGAGGGAGGAGAGAACGTTGCGCTGGCGACTTTCACCGCTCCTCATTGGACCTCGTTGCTGACCAAGTCCTGGAACGTGACGTCGGCAGGGAGCGTAAGACCGCAGACGACACGAGACCCTCCTGCTGGTTCAGCCAGCTCCAGGTGGCTACCGACGAGAGCCCTGACGTCTCGGTCCGAGCAGCGGAGCAGGAGCCATGCGTCGGCGCTGCTTGCGGCCGAGAGGGCAACCAACGAGCTGTACATGGTGCTTAACGACATGAACCAGCGGTCGTTGCGGAGATCTTTGAGCGGCGACTCGTTGACGGGAAGCCGAAGCCCGATGATGGACCCGGTAGCTGTCCGGGGGGAGAGGAGCCGGCCGACGGAGAAGACCAAGATTCCGTCGACGAGCAAGAGGGAGGCAGAAGGGCAGAGGAGACTGGAGGACAAGAGGGAGAAGGAGGAGCAGGAGGAGGTGGAGGAGCAGGAGGAGGGGCAGGAGGAGGAGCAGGACGGGTTTGAGATGGTACACGCAACGAAGTTTGACGAGCTCAAGATTGTCGGCTCCTTCCCCAAGTTCTCCAGCAGCAACCCACGAGCTGGGAAGAACGTCAAGGGGGATCACAGCCGGAAGGCTCGTCCAGCTACGAACAAGCCAGTCAACCGGTTGAAAGCGAGGACAAGAACTGCTCCTGCTAGGTGCTGCTGCTTGCTTACTTCCTTGCTGCAACCCCTCTCCCTCCCCCTCCCCCCCCCCTTCTCGCCCCCGTATCGTTGCTGCTGCTGGGCTTGTGTGAGGCACTGAGATGGAGCAGGAGCTCTGACAACGGCGGCAGCGGGCTGAGGAACGAGGAGGTCGCGGTGAGAAAGATCGCAAGTTGCTGGTTTCGACTGAATGCTTCTTCCTCCTCCCATGCTTCCTCCTCCTTCCGTCTATTCTCCTCCTCGTCCTCCTTCCGTCTTTTCTCCTCCTCCTCCTCCTTCCGTCTATTCTCCTCCTCCTCCTCCTTCCGTCTATTCTCCTCCTCCTCCTCCTCCTCCTTCCTGCCCCTGCCCCTGCCCCTGCTCGTGCTCGTGCTCCTGCCCCTGCCCCTGCCCCTGCCCCTGCCCCTGCTCGTGCTCCTCTCTTCCTCTTTCTCCGCAGAATCTCCACGAGCTCAAGATCGCTGTGGACGAGGGTGTCGTGCAGTGGCAGTCTGAAAGCGACTCTTATCCTCTTGTACAG
>NW_005434442.1:0-42484 GCF_000315625.1 Guillardia theta CCMP2712
GCTATTTGAAGTATACAAACCTCTCGCTTGCAGCTTCCTTGGCGCCCTGGCAGCTTCCCCTACACCACGCGTGCAGCCATGGTGCCTGAAATAACCGGCGCTGCCTGAAATAACCGGCGCTGCCTGAAATAACCGGCGCTGCCTGAAATAACCGGCGCTGCCTGAAATAACCGGCGCTGCCTGAAATAACCGGCGCTGCCTGAAATAACCGGCGCTGCCTGAAATAACCGGCGCTGCCTGAAATAACCGGCGCTGCCTGAAATAACCGGCGCTGCCTGAAATAACCGGCGCTGCCTGAAATAACCGGCGCTGCCTGAAATAACCGGCGCTGCCTGAAATAACCGGCGCTGCCTGAAATAACCGGCGCTGCCTGAAATAACCGGCGCTGCCTGAAATAACCGGCGCTGCCTGAAATAACCGGCGCTGCCTGAAATAACCGGCGCTGCCTGAAATAACCGGCGCTGCCTGAAATAACCGGCGCTGCCTGAAATAACCGGCGCTGCCTGAAATAACCGGCGCTGCCTGAAATAACCGGCGCTGCCTGAAATAACCGGCGCTGCCTGAAATAACCGGCGCTGCCTGAAATAACCGGCGCTGCCTGAAATAACCGGCGCTGCCTGAAATAACCGGCGCTGCCTGAAATAACCGGCGCTGCCTGAAATAACCGGCGCTGCCTGAAATAACCGGCGCTGCCTGAAATAACCGGCGCTGCCTGAAATAACCGGCGCTGCCTGAAATAACCGGCGCTGCCTGAAATAACCGGCGCTGCCTGAAATAACCGGCGCTGCCTGAAATAACCGGCGCTGCCTGAAATAACCGGCGCTCCTAAACCCTAAACCCTAAACCCTAAACCCTAAACCCTAAACCCTAAACCCTAAACCCTAAACCCTAAACCCTAAACCCTAAACCCTAAACCCTAAACCCTAAACCCTATTATTATTATTATTATGTGAGTTTATTAGAATGCTAGAATGTTGCTCGGCCTCGTTGTGGGCTTATGCAATTTGATCCTAGTCTAAAGAGGCGCTCGAGCACTGGGAGTACACGGCCTACAATGCGAACCCTGCTTCTGAGGCGTCTTTCTACTCTCTACTTCTGCTGTCTTCTCTTGGCTTCCTCAGCCTCAGTCAGGAGAGTTGCCTCTCCTCACCTTGGCCTTCGGTCACCACCTACTCTACCTCCATTCAGCTTCCTCAGCCTCAGTCAGGAGAGTTGCCTCTCCTCACCTTGGCCTTCGGTCGCCACCTACTCCTCCTCCATTCAGCTTCCTCCGCTTCAGTCAGGAGAGTTGCCTCTCCTCACCTTGGCCTTCGGTCGCCTCCACCTTCTCTACTTACCTTGAGCTCAGCTCAAGCTCGGTACGGGCTCGCCCCGTCTTCTTCCTCGCCCTCGCCTTGCTCTTCCTCCATGTCTTCCTCTTCTTCGCCATCTTCCCTCATCTCCACCCGCAGTCGGTCCTTCTTGTCCACCTTCAGCGAGCAGGCCAGCACATGCATCTCTGCGAATTTACTCAGTGCTATGAACAGGAAGCTAAGAGATCGACGCTCTATGTCGTCGCTCTCCGCCTCCTGCTCAAGCTCAGCAGCTGCCGTTGCCCGTGGCGAGAACGCGCTGCCCCTCCTTGCCTTCTTGCTCTCTCCTTGCACGCGAGTCCAGCGCTTGCTCTGCAGCCACTTCCCCAGCTTCTCCTTGAGAACGTTGCGCCCAACTCCCTGCTCCTCTGGCATCTTCGCCCACTCTCCCAGCGACATGAACTCCAGGCTCCCCGGAGAGTAGAACGTGTCGTGGAGGTTGCCAACGGCCTTGTCCAGGACCAGCTTGATCGGCTCGCTCGTCCCCGCCTCGTTCAAAGAAGCTGCATCTTCGATGACTGCTGACAGCTCGCTGACGAGCTGCATGTCCTCTTGGCTTGACGGAGATGCTGCCTCCATTGTGATCCTCTCCAGGTCTGTAAACTCCAGCCACTCTCCCTCGCTCTCCTCCTGTCGCTGCGCTGCGTCGCTGGTGCCCCGCTGACCAGCCGCCTCAGAGTCAGGCTCCTTGTCGAAGCCGACTGCTTCGAGCTTGGTTGCTGCGCCTTCGAGATAGAAGGGCAGCTCCTTCATCATGCGTCGAGCATCCTCCGTGGAGCCGAGGAGGATGCATAGCTTGGACCCGTTCCAGGACTTGGTGTTCAAATCCTCCTCCATGTCGATGCCTTCAACGTTGATCTCGAGCCTGTTAGCGATCTCCAACAAGACTCTCTTGACTCTTGCGATAGACGTGTTGCCGCCGTTGCACAGCCCCTCCATCTCCTTCCTCGTGAAGCGACCAGATGCCGCCGTCGACTTGATGATGATCTTGATCTCCTTGCCGTCCTTGCCGCCTGCCTTCTTCTGCATCCTTGATGCCTTCTTCAACTTATTTCTGGACACAAAGCGATCAGCTGTCAACTCGACTGCGAGCGCCTCTCTGATCTTCGGGTCCTCGCTGAACAGAGTCAGGTGTACTCCCTCCATCGCTTCGCTCTCTCGGAAAGCTCGAAATGCTGTATCATTCGCCTCTGGGCAGCTCGAGGAGACGATCCACTCCACCTCCCTCTGTCTCCAGATGACGTTGGCCCCTACAGCGATGAAGCCTTTCTGACCTAAGCCTTTGTGGACTTGCTGTCCTGGCGCCCCAGCGACCAGCATGCCTGCCAGCGGCTGGAGTTGGACCGCTGCAAGGGACTGGCGCAGCAGCTGATAGCGATAGACGGCAGCTATCTCAGCCGTTGTCATGCCGCCCAAGGTTAGCAGGTGAGTCAGCTCTGCCAAGCTGCCCCCTTTGCCCCAGGGTCCTCTCTTGGCTCGAATCTTGAAAGATCTATCGTGCACGATGCTCACATGTACAGCTGTGAACTTGCGACCATCGATCGCGAAGTCCTCTCTTCCCTGCCAGAGCTTCTCCGCTTGTGCATTGCGGAGGAAGGAAACAGTCACCGGGATCTCCTCAGCACTCGCTATCTCGGGTCTATACGGAGCCTTCCACATGATTGCTTTACTCTCTTGCACTGAGTCTACGATCAGTCCGATCTCTTCAAATTTCTTCTTCAGCTTTTCTTCATGGTTGACATACACCGAGGAGATGCCCAGGAGAGTCATGGAGATGAAGGAAGTCACCTCGTTGCCTGCTGAGGCGGTGTATGTCTCGACCTTCTCCTTCTTGGCTTCTTCAATCTGCTGCATAAACCACTCTCTGGATGCGTCACTCCATCCAGTCATCGCTTCTTGCAGAAGCTCACGTCGTGCCTGCTGACATGTCGAGCGGATGGCTTCTGCGATAGCGTCGGGGGTGCATCCCTCCACAGCCTTGCAAGCCTGGGCTGTCCTGCTGTTCGGATAACGCTTCGCGAAGCTCTTCACCCTCTCGACGAGATCAGCTTCGAGGACAGAGGCATCCACAAGTCCGCTCTGCGTGTATTGGCATGATCTCCGATACAGCAGGTTGCGAACATTTTCATCATACTGAAGAACCATACTTAGAAAGCTATTTGAAGTATACAAACCTCTTGCTTGCAGCTTCCTTGGCGCCCTGGCGGCTTCCCCTACACCTGACGAGGAGCCATGCTGCCGAAAATAACGGCGCCTGCCGAAAATAACGGCGCCTCCCGAAAATAACGGCGCCTCCTAAACCCTAAACCCTAACATTATACAGATGATAGTTGTGATATGTTTGTGTCACAACATGTATGTATGATACTCCAAAGAGTGATATAGAGGGGTCATATAATGTATTGTACGTGGGTTGTGTGAAGGGCCGGAGTCACAACGCTTGGCGCTTCGCGCCTGCGCTGGCCGACCCCCTTGTACGGGCTGTGTGCAGGCCTATATAACATACTCACTAAGAAGGTGGTTTATAAGCGGCTAAGAGTGTATCTTTGAGTTCAGATATGACTGTGAGTGATTTATTCCTCTCCTGTTCAACCCGCAATTGAATCTCTAATTCATGTCTCTCCCGCAGATGTTCAAGGTCCTTCTGATGCTCAAGTTGCTGTTGTTCAAGCTCCTTACGCAACTCCTCAATATCCTGCGTAAATCTTGCAACAGATTGACCATACCTCTTCGTAAGATTAGGATACACACTCTGTGTCACATGCTTGAATTGCAATGGTGTCAATACCACTATCTCCGTATGCTTCTTATACTCCAATCTCACCGATATCTCATCATCCGACAACAAACCATCATACAACTCATGCTTCAACTCCGTCTCGGCCTTGCTCGTATACATCTTATCTATATATCCAAAACATTTCACTCTCATATCCACTTTATCAATATCCTTGAACCCCCTCTTGTGTTGCATCAAACGCTGGTCTATATTATTACTTATACCAAACTTACACACCATGGCATTGTCCTTATGTCTCTTAGGTATGTCCATATCATCTCTCACATCCTTCACATATCCCAGAGTTACCAAATACAGACATGACACCTCGGGTGTTACCCCACAGCTCAAGAACTCCCTGAATGAATCAACACTCACACCCAACATCGTATATGCCAATCCCTGTCTCTGTTCAACAGTTCCCATCTGGACCGTAAAGAGGACCCTTGAGGCCCATTCTTGGAAATGCTCTGCTATGCCACTCCTAGAACTGAACAAGACCTTCAACATGCCATTGTAGGTGAGAAACAATGTTTTCTGTAAGGATGGTTTATTAGGATTGTTCTGTTCTCTGTAAGGACGTGATTGCTGATTTAACACCTCCGCCGTGACAATAAAGGTTTTATAATGAACAAGGTTTTTGTATCCATATTCTTTATGCATAATTGTAGACTTGATGTTGTTCATTTGAAATGCTTTAGCCACCTCGGATACTTTGAAGAAGCATTTGTTGTTTTCTCTTTCTCCTCTGACCTCTATTTCAAGACTCTTGCCCTTATCATCCTTAAATTTCTCGTGTTCTTCCAGCTCAATGATTGGTGGGGCCAGTTCATACTCGTATACAGCTTGCTGTTGAGACTCAACAATAGGCACTTCAGGTTGTTCCTGAGATTGTTCCTTAGTTTGTTCCTGAGATTGTTCCTTAGTTTGTTCCTGAGATTGTTCCTTAGTTTGTTCTTGAGGTTGTTCTTGAGGTTGTCCTCTCATGCTCGGGATGTTTGAAAGCACCCATCCCTCTGATAGGAGTAGCTTGGCCTTCCTATTATCTTTAGTAGAGAATTTCCAACCAGCTTTGATGCTATAGGATCCAAAGAAGTAGTCAGAGGTGGGAATGTTATGTTTATCGATGATCTTACGGATAGTTTTGGCACATCCAAAGAAAAATAAAGAATCAAAGGCACGAAGGTCTTCAGCATCGAAGACCGTATGGCCACAGAAGTCGAAAGGGGAGGGTTTATTGGAAGTCATTTCTTACTTACCTATATATACGTTTATTCCTTATATCAATTTGTGATGAGGATGGTGTGTGTTTTCAAATCAAGACATGTTGTTCAAGAAGTCAATGTATAGATGCAAGAACTGCTTATCGAACAGTTCACCAGATAGCCTATGATTGCGGAAGTGATCGTGTATATGTTTCTCAGACTGAACAACATGTTCAACATCCTTTGTAAGAAGCATGATATCTTTGCCATAAGCCATAACGTATCTGCTTCTGAGAGCTTTGATGGTGCCTCTCCACATGCCAATCTTGACACCATTGAATAGAGGTGACGTCACAATATAAACATATCCTATTAGATCAGGTTGTATGTCAATCCATTTAGTAGCATGGGAATGAGTTGTAGAAATAAACTTATAGACCCACAAAAGGATATTATCTGCGTTGTGGTTCAAGGGTTGTATCTTGCTAGAGAACAAAACCTTATGTAAGCCTAAGTATGTAAGGAATAAACGCTTTATAGTCACATTGTCATATTTACAAATAAATGTTTTATAATGAACTCTTTCAACATATCCTCTATCTTTACGTAGAACAGTTGATTTGATATTATCCATATGGAATGCTCTGGACACATCCGACACCTTAAAGAAGCATTTGTTATGTTCCCTCTCCCCTCTGACCTCAATCTCAAGACACTTTCCTTTATCATCCTTGAACTTCTCTTCATCCTTGAGCTCGATGATAGGAGGTGCTGGCTCACACTCAATGGTTTGTTCATTGTCAGGTAGGGGTTGCTCTTGGACAGGTTTAGGTTGGTCTTTTACAGGTTCGGATTGTTCTTTGACAGGTTTAGGTTGGTCTATCATGTTAGGAACATGTTCTAAGACCCATCGTTGGGATAGAAGGAGCTTGGCCTTCTTGTAGTCTGCGTCGAACTGCTTCCAGACATTCTTAGTGAGCAGTCCGAAGAAGTACTCGGACTGAGGGATAGATTGTTTGATGATGATTTGTCGGACACCTTTGGAGCATCCAAAGAAAAAGGAGGGATTGAACTGTTTGAGGTCTTGGGCATCATAGACGAGATGGCCTAGAAAGTCAAAAGGAAGGGGTTTATTGGAAGTCATTTCTTACTTACCTATATATATTCGTTTATTCCTTATATCAATTTGTTATGAGGATGATGTGTGATACCGGGGAGCGCCCCAGACGCGCTAAGACGGAGGTAAGACTGAGGTAAGACTGAGGTAAGGCCTATATGAATCAGACACAATGCCTCGTACAAGATCCATATGATATTATCTATATGACCTCTTTAAACGCCATATAGATGATAGTTGATATCTAGGTTGAATGATCTCAACATGTTTATATGATATAAAGAGAATGCTATAGAACAGTGATATTGTGTATTGTACGTGTGATCGTGTAAAGGTTGGATATAAAGGGAAAATGTATAATATATAGAGAGAAGAGGATGTCGGAAGACAAGAAAGAAGCTATGAGACAATACAACAAAGCCTATCTACAACGAAGAAAAGAGGATGGGACAATACAAGAGATTTATGATTATATTGCGGAGTATAACAAGACTCGATATAATACAGATCCAGAATTCAGAGAAAGAATCAATGACTATCTAAGACGTTACCGTAATGATAGGTACAAAGCAGATGAAGAATTCAGAGAGAGAGTCAAGGAAGGCAACAGGAAGCAATATGAAGACCCAGTAAAACGGGAACGAAGACGTGAGAGGTATCAGGAGCAGAAGAGAGCATCGGGGAGCGATGTTTCCTATGGAAACAATGGGTCAGCGACTCTGTCGCTTCCCTCCCCGAACGCGCTTACTACTACAGTCAACTAACACAATATCTCGTACAACATTCATATAATACTCTCTATGACTGCTTCTTGAGCATTTATAGATGATAGTTGATATATCTTTGTATCACAACAAGTCTTTATAGAACTCTAAAGAGTGATATAGAGCGGTCATATGATTTTTGGTACGTGGATTGTGTGAAGGGCCGGAGTCATGACGCTTGGCGCTTCGCGCCTTCGCTGCCCGACCCCCTTATACGGGCTGTGTGCAGGCCTACAATGTACTTAAGGAAGTTGTGTAGAGGTGAAAGCATGGTGGTACGAAGGATTAAGCTATTTATAATGAGAGCTTAATGAAAAAAACAAGAATTAGGAATTCCGAAGTAGTTTCTCTTGTTGATATTTTTCGCGTTTCTTGCGGTTGATTTCATCTTTGTTCTTATGGTACCAATTCAAAGAAGCTGCTCTCTGATTCTCCCTATACTCATTTTGTTTTTCAGGGGACAGTTGTTGGAACCACTGTTTGTTGTACTCAACAACCTGTTGTTTTTCTTCTGGGGTCTTATCATGATACCTTTGTAAATTGGTATGATGTGTTCGCTGATATTGCTTTTGATATTCGCGTTGGTAATTCTTTTGATAGTCAATTTTCTTTTGAGGCCAATAAGTCTTTTGATATTCCCTCTGATACTCTCGTTGGTAGTTTCGTTGGTATTCTTTTCTCTTGAGTTTCTTCAATTCATCAGAAGAAGGGTCTTCCATTTGTATAATAGTATATACATGAAATTGTTCTTAAGCGCGTTTGAATGTACTTAAAGAATAGGTTTGTTATAAATTATAATATACATCAAGTGATGAGTGAGTACGACACGGATTGTTCAGACAATACCACAAAGACTAACATATCAGGTCTCTCCTTCGAGACGGCCGATACAGTTCCATGCAAGAAGTTTGATACAGCCTTCTTCAACAACAGCAAGTTACATGGATACATGTTCTATGAACCCTTCCACAAGCAACGCCTAATCACAGTTTTGAAGGACTATGACCAATATGAGCACCTTCTTATTCACAGCAAGAAGATGGATTTTCATGAGGAGTTTGACATCAAGCAGATGATACAGTTGTGTTTGAAGAATGCGGGACAGAAGGATTATCTGACTGTGACTTACTCAAAATCAAGGAATTCCCCAAAGCACGATGGTAAGTTCATCGGACGCTGGTTTGCCAACAAATGGGTTGGCCTTCAATACATGCCAAGGTGCTTAAGGCATGCACTGTGTGGGAGTGCTGGTTCAGATTCACACAAGGACTTATGGATGGACCTTGATATGGTCAATGCACATCCCACATTGGCCTTACATCTATTCAAGCTGTACAACCTGAACACGAAGTATCTAGAGGAGTACATAAATGACCGCGAGAGAATCTTGAGAGAGATAATTGAGAAGACAGATTGCACCAGAGATGAGGCAAAGACATTGCTGTTGAAGATATTGAATGGAGGGGCTGACAAGACATTTATTCCATGGAGAAAGGAGTTCTTTCGAGAGGTCCAGCACAATCTAGAGACAGTGAGCATTCTTCCTGAATTCGCCTTCATCAGAAGGAAGATAACCCAACGTTCCGATGGAAAATATAACATACCAGCCAAGACAGTGAATCAGATAATATGTGCAATGGAGAACTATATCCTGGAGCTATTTACCTTAAAGCTGATAGAGGATGGGGTGATTCCAGCCTTCAAGAATGGGTACAAGTGTGTATTGATTCACGATGGGCTTCAAGTGCCATGGACAGAGGAGAATGAGGAGAGGATGAGAGACCTGACGAAGTATGAGGAGTTCATAAAGCAGAAGACGGGGATAGAGATAAAGTTGAAGGTGAAACCCTTTGACGAGTATATGACGATTAGGGAGGAGGTAGAGAACAAGTTAGACCATCTAAATCTAAAAACACTTGCTGAACTATCTGAATATGATTATGAGGACGTAAAGACAGTGTTTGAACGTGAATGCGCAAAGATAATGGACCCAATAATGTATATTCAAAACTCGAACAACAATATCGTCATGAGGAACAAAGAGAAGTTGAAAGACGCATTCGCGAATATAAAATACAAGGGATTCAATGAGAGGAAGGGTACACATGAAGAGATGCCATTCATCAATGAATGGCTAACGGATACGAGAATGAGAACCTATGAGAGGTTGGATTTCATCCCAGCACAGACACCAGCTAATGTGTATAACATATGGACAGGTTTTGATGTGCCACTTGAGACACCATTGCCTGATGACTTTAACATAGAGGACAATGATTACATAAGAAGGTACTTAAAGCACATAGATATGGTGGTTGGTTCAGATGAGATCTCAACTTACATAAAATGTTGGATTGCTCATAAGTTACAAAAGCCAGGCGTAAAGACATGTGTATGCTTGCTGTTTTATTCCATCGAAGAGGGAACCGGTAAGAACACATTGGTGGATGTAATAAAGCGATTGTTAGGTGATAAGTACAGCATTGAGCTTGAAGAGGTAACAAACGCTCTGATGAGCAAACATTCAATGTCAGAATACAGGAATCTACTATGTGTTGTAAATGAAGCAAAGGGTTCTCAATTATTCAATGACTTTGATAAATTCAAGAATAAGGTTACGGCTAAAGAAGCTACATTTGAACCAAAGAACATAGACAGGTTTAAGTGCAAGACATATTGTGATTTCATAATGACAACGAACAACTTTTACATGCCTTCAAGTGATAGGAGAATATGTTATATAGAGACCACTAATGAGTTGCTAAGAAATGCGGATTATTTCAATAGCTTTTATAATGAGATTGTTGATAATCCAGAGGCTATAAGATGTATATTTGAGTATTTCATTACATTTGATTACAGACAGCATATAGAGAATGGTAACCTTCAGGATTATATCCCTAAGAGCACGTACATGTTGGAACTACAGAAGATGAATAGGAGTCAAGAGTTGGACCTATTGGAGTACATAATAACAGACAAAGGATATTTGAATATGTTGAAAGACCCTTATGATGATAATTATATCAGATTATACAAGAAACCTTTTGAGATGTCTAAGAATAAATTTATTCCAAGCCTCTATGATATCATGAAAGAGTTTAAAACAAGAGAGGGTGGTTCTAATACGAAGATACAGGCCTCAAAAACATTCCATGCGTTCTTTAATCAGAATGCTATGAAGAAAATAAACAACACCAAAGGATTTGAAGATACAATAACAGAGTGCAAGAACAATGACATGTATTTCTACAAAGCACATATCGAACGTGTAGAAATGTTCTTGAACGGTACATCCAAACCAACATTCATTGATGAGAGTGACGAAGAGACCAAAAGCGACAATGAGGCACAAGATAGTGATAGCGAAGAATTCAAGGCTACAGTGAGAGGGAGGAGGGGGATATAACTCTTGTCTAAAATTACTCACATAGTTATTGGGTTGAATAAACAAACGGACCTACGGACAAATGAAAAATGGAGATTCTCCTGAGAAACAAATAATAAATAGCATGTTGTAATTTTTTTTAAAAACTTTTTGACAGAAAAATAATTCATTAATCCGTTCATTTGTCCGTGGATGATATAAAAGGGAATATTTATCTAAGATAACCCAAAGGGGAATAAAGATATATGAGAATAGTATCACTATATGAAAAGAAATAATACTTTGAGAACACTTTTTGACAGTAAGAATTCTTTTATCCGTTCATTTATCCGTGGATGATATAAAAGGAACTATAATGAAAGATTCCTTCTACTAGAGAAAAGGAAGTTCAGAGCAGAATCGGTAACGCTTTCCTCCTACCCCCGAATGCGCTTAGACTGAGACATACACAATACCTTGTACACGACCGATATGATACTCTCTATGAGTATTTATTGATAGTCAATAGATAATAGTTGTGATTTGTAGGAATGGTCTCAAGGAGAGGCACTGTAGAGCTGAACGTTATCTTCTGTGAAATGTTCCAATATGATACCACTTCAACAGGCCTACACATGAGCACTATAAAAGCAGAATTGAAGAAATGCAAACATACAACCTCACTTACACCATCCCAAGTGAAGGAATATATCATAAGGAACAAACTAGCCGGTCCTTATTCGGATAAGAATATTAACATAGATGGAAAGAAATCATGTGGTTTCAAGAATATCTCAATTAAACCACACCAATACAATATAGAAAATACAGAAGAGGACGAAGATTAAAGAAAAAAAAGAAGAGGATGAGGAGGAAAAGGAGGAAAAGGATGTGTTTTGAAAGGCTGTTGGTTGTTACCAAACATGTCTCTATAGTGTCGAGATATAATAATCCAATATAGGATGTAGCGATGGTATATAAGATTTAATGTGAGAGGGTAGGAGTTTAGGCAAGCAAGCTTGCCCGGCCAGTTCGCTTCGCTCACAGGCCTTTGCGACCCCTAGTAAGGATGTATAGGAGACGTGATGAGGATGGTAAGGATAAAAATAAGATGTTAAATGGATGTATGGGGGAGAAACTGGATGAGATGAGAATACGGAATTGCCCATGTAAGGGAATGAATATTTGATATATTTTACCCATGGACCTATGATATATTTTACCCATGGACCTATGATATAATAAAATATAGGGTATTGATGTAAGAATGAAGAATGAAGTATTATTAGTGAAATGAGAGTTGTGGTCCGAACTGTAGATGTGAGCGATTGTCGGGGTTGCGGGTGATATGAACGGAGACGTCAACATTTTCGAGGAGATATTCGATATGTGAGACGAGGATGACGGAGTCAAAGAAATCTAGAAGCCTGCGTAGGAATCCGGGGACCATAGTAATATTATTGCGGTCGAGGCCGATGAAACCCTCATCAACGAAGAGTTGCTTACAGGGAGGGTTGTTATGGAAGCGTGTAAAGGCCAATCGCAAGGCGATAGAGATGATGAATTTCTGGAAGCCAGAGGCCAATTTAGCGGAGACGATGTGTGTGGGTTGAGAATCGGTGGTGGGATTATGATTACGGATCAACCAATGGACGTCAAAGCGTCCCTTGAATGACTGAGGGTCATCGGCGACCTCGTTAGCGTTTCCGACGACGAAATGGAGTTGGAAGGGTTTGGTGGTGTGATGGCAAGATAGCTTGATGACATTGTTAACAAATGCGACGATGTGATTGAGGATGTGATTTTCATATATCCATTTTTTATAGTTCTTGAAGTCATTGACAACGATTTTCAAGAGGTCAGCATCGAATTGTAGGTGATTGACGGCCTGAACAGAGAGGAGGTACTGCTCCTTCAGACGGTTATGTGTCTCCATGCGTTCCTGAAGCCTTGCGTGGGAGATGCTGTGTTCATTGAATGCGTTCTGGGCCAGGTCAATGCGTCTCTTAAGGTTCAGCTTCTCTTGTTTCTTGATGTTGTCAAGGAGCTCAAGCCTCATCTCATATTCCCCAAGAGTGGGCAGGATGTCCTCGATGAGTGTCTTAGAGAGGACGATAGAGTGTAGCCTCCGGTACTCCTCCCAATCGTGGTATTGCGCCTTGAGTCTATCCAATCTCTGCTGTTTGGGGATGACATTGGCGACATAGTTGTTCCAAGCATGAACGGACTGTATATCCCTGTTAATGCCATTCAGCTTCGAATCAAGGTTGAAGAAGGTCCGCTTCCATGCGTCAAGGTCTTTCTCGAAGCGGCCACGGAGGAGCTTGTGATACAACACAAACTCGTCATAATCATCCCATTCTTTAGCGACATCTATGGTGTCTACCATCCTTCGGTATTTAGAGAGCCTGTCATTGGATTCTTGTAGCAGTGCTTGTAGCTGCTGTTGTTTAGCCCTCAAGTCATCTTTATCTTTCTGTAGGGAGACGGTCTTTTGATTGGTTTCTTCGATTTCCTTAGCGGACTTGTCATATTCGTGCCAATCCTTCAGCAGCCTACAATAGGACTGGTACTTGTCCTCATCGTATTCATCAAGCCATTGTTGTAGCTGGTAAAGTTCATCTTGAGTATCGCCTTCATGATACTTGACCATGTACTTATTAAGGGCGGTCTGGTGTTTATTCAGAGCCTTCTCAATCGTCTTGATGCTGTTCTTGAGCTCAGCGATGCGTGCGACCCAAGGTTTAGAGCGGCAGACGGAGCAGTTAGGGTTGTATTCATATTCCTTGTTATCCTCGAAGACAGAGAGTTCCTGCTGCAGGCGTTGTAGCTGTTGTTCATCCTGTTCTATAGACTCATGGTATTCTTGGAACTTGTCAAGTATCTGCTGCAGCCGCTTGAGCTTCTTCTTAGCATCAGAGACCTTTTTGCGGCCATAGTCGGATTGTATCATCTGAACATACTGTGTGACCTCATCGATGGAGACATTAGGTTTATTGGAGACAGCACGGGCGTGAAGGTCTCGGAGTGTGTTGTTGAGAGAGGTGAGCTGTTCATCGACGTCGTTGAAGCGAGCATCGGCCTCTTTGAGCTGACGGTTTAACTCATCAATCTTTGCCTGACGCTTCAGGATGCGAGAGAGGCAGGCATCCTTGGTGAGGGTGATGGCGTCCATGTCAGGGCGTGGGGTGATTGGTTTATTCACCGCAGGAAGGTTAGAGCAATGCGCTAAGAACTCATCGATGCTGCCATAGGATTGTAGGATGAGTGCTTGGACAGTGTCAAGGTCAATCTCAAGGGTCAGGAAGGATGGGTGAGGGGGAGTGTAGGAGGGTTTGGTGAGATGATGGTTTTTAATCTGCTCTTGGACATCGGTGAGGGATGCCTGTAGGGCTTCAAGGTCGTGGGAGGGTTGAGTGGGGATGTTGGAGGGGAGTGATTTAAGCTCTTCTTCTATGAAGGACCATTCACAGGGTTTGACGGGTGGTTCTTTCCAAGCATTGTATGTATCAAGCAGCTTAGGGTTGTTCTGATATTCTTGATAGAGCTGTTGAGGGTCACTGCCAAGGAGTTGAGAGAGGATGTTGTCCTTCTGTTTCTTGAGTTTGTCGCAATCGATGTTATCAAGGTCAGGGTGTAGAGCATTGAACTCATCGAGTCGAACTTGCCAATCGACAGCAATGAACGCATCAACATGAGAGGGTCCCAGTGAGGAGATGGGTTGAACATTGATGTCGAGGGACTCGTAAAGATTCTGTAATTGCTGTAACTCTAGGGAGAGGGCGGCCATGTTAGAGTTGGATGCGGCGAGCTCGGCCGATGGTGAAGACTGATGAGAATCGACGGCACTGTCGGGTTGTAGGAGTTCGGGTGGGATATCGTGAAGGAGTGAGTTGATATTGGATTGAAGGAGTGTGAGGATATCAGAGTATTTATTGGAGCAGTTTTTAAGGAGTGATTCGATGGAGGTGAGTTTATCAAGACCGGCGGCGGAATCGATAAGTTCGGTGAGTTTGGAGTGATTAACGTCAAGGAAGTTAGAGTCATTGGTTTGTGTAATCATGGATGTGCGTAGGAATTGATTGAGAGTGCCAACGAGGGAGGGGAGTAGGTCTTTTTTGTTAGCGGCCTTAGAGGAGGTCTTTTGTACGAGATAAGGGACGGGTGTATAGTTAGGGTCAGAGAGTGACTTGTGGTATTCATCGGCCTTGTACAGGAAGAGGTCACAGGCAGTTTTTTTGAGTGTTTTGGTTTCTAGTTGATTTTTGCGTGCGAAGGAGCGATGGATGCGAAGGAAATCGGTATTATTGAGTTGTAGGACGATCTTGGTAGATGCGGTTTCGGCGTGGTCATTGATAAGACTGGAGGCGATGACGCCCCAGATGGCGATGGTGATGACGTTGAAGATGGTGCTTTTACCGAAAGCGTTAGGTGCGGAGATGGTGACGAGCTGATTATCGAGATTGTCGAAGTTGATCCAGGATTCGTGGGAGCCATAGCAGCAGATATTGTGCCAGGAGACATATTTGACGGAGAAGGAGGGTAGGTTAGTGGATTCCGAATGGAACTGTTGTATATCAAGGATGGATTTATTGATGAGGGAATTGATGCGTTCAACATGTGTGTGTAGGATAGGAGGGAATGAGTGAGGGATGAGTGTGAACTTGTGAAGGTCGGTGAGCCAGTGTTCGAGCCGTTGTAGCATGGAATGATTGAGTTGGAGTTGTTGAGTGCGGGTGTGGAAGTATTGGAGGAGCAAGGAGGTATCATTAAGGTCGGAGACGCTGATATGAGTGTTGAATGGGTAATTGGGACCGTAGGATGTGCCTAGGGGTGTGGGTTGTGGGAGCAATTCAGGGAGGAGGGTGTCATCTCGTATGGAGTGAGAGACAGAGTGTTGGTGTAAGAGTTGGAAGAGTGAGGATTTATGTAGTGGGGTGTATTTACCTCTGATGTTGATGAGAACTTCTTTAGGGAAGTGTGGGTGTTGTAAGAGGGAGTCTAAGGGGACATATTGATTTTTGTATTTGACATGCCAAGAGTTGGATTCATCGGAGAAGAGGACATTGATGAATCCCTTGGGGTTGTAGACGTTGTGGTATGTGATGGAGGAGTTTTGTAGGTCCCAGAGTGAGAAGCCGTGGTTGATGACATCTTCTTTGCGATGTTGTTGTATGAGGCTGCCGGAGTAACCCCATAGAGTGCCGAATTTGTTGGTGCCGTGTTGTCGGAGGTGTATATCGCCGAGGACGAGGAACTTGAAGTCTTTGGTCCAATCGAAGGGGTAGATGGATGGTTTAGGGGTGTCATGAGGTGTGGAAGTGACATCAGGGGTGAGGATGGATTCAGAGAGGAGGGTGCCGGTGAAGGTGCCGTGGAAGAGTGCGACGACATATTGTGGTGGGGAGGGGCCATTGAAGTGGGTAGGGAAGGGTGGTAGTGTGGATAGTCTGCCAGACTTGCGTTGGAAGTCGAGAGTATCTTGGACGGATACGGTGGTGAGTCCAAGGTTATGTATTTGTAGTGTTTTGGTGGTGTCTAGGACGTGAAGGTTGGGGACATCGAAGGCGATGGCGGAGACGAGGCAGGGTGATTCAGATTCTTCTTGTTTGATGTCATGGTTGCCAGGGATGACGATGACGAATGTGATTTGTAGTAGTTTGGTGAGGAGGTCTTTGTAAAGGTCGAGTCCATAGCTGGAGGCGATGCCCTTGGAATCGAAGATATCACCGGTGATAACGATGATAGAGTTGTGTGGGGTGATGTGTGGTTTGTCGATGAAGACTTGATTGATGGATTGAAGGAGGTTGTTGAATACTTGTTTGTATTCATAATATCTGGAAGAGTGTATGTCACCCTTATGGATATGGATGTCAGAGATGTGGAAGATGTAATGAATCATAATGTTCAGTTGAATAAGAAAGTATATGAGTTATATTCATTTTTATGATAAGTCTTTAAGTGTATTGAACTTTAAAAGGATATGATTGTTCAGTGAGTTGAGAGTATAGTGGAACAGTGTGAGGATGTTGTTAAATACCCGCTGAACATTGAGTGGGTAATTAATGAAGATGTGCCTTAATGCCCGCTGAACTTTTAGGGGGGTATTTGTCAAGGTGCCCTTTTAAGCCCACTGAACTTTTAGGGGGTATTTGTTCAGGTGTCGTTTAATGCCCGCCGAACCTTAAGGGCGTATTTGTTCAGGTGCCCTTTTTAAGCCCGCTGAACTTTTAGGGGGTATTTGTTCAGGTCCCTTTCAGCCTACTGAACTTTTAGGGGTTATTTGTTCAGAATGGTCACGAATATCCATTGTATATATACCTTCAAGGTACCTACTGACTGAGTAGTACAGTGATCAGTTTAGAAGGAAACTTGATTGCTTTCAAGTTTTCTCATCACAACGTCTCAAAATCAGACCGTAGTAAGGTTAAACCCGTAACCGCCGTGTACGGTAACGACTAGGACAGCTAATCCGACCAACCCTGCCATCATCCTGCCGATCATCGGATCGGGCTGCTGTCCGACGGTCCCGACCGTACTGCTGTCCCCCAACTTAAACTTAACTGATGAGGCGCCTCAACTTACTTATAAGTTAGGCACTGAGTAGTGTCAGTACTGATTTTTAACTTAACTTTGAGTAAAGCCTGAAGTTTCCCCTCCCCCTCCCTCTCCCCTTTCCCTTCCTCCCTACTTGTGTCCCCACAACCCTCTCGCAATCAACCCCTGCCCCATCCTGCCCTCCTGAAATCTCCAGCACTCGCGCTCAATGGTGGACCTTTACGTCCCGCCGATCCTACCGCCTCCTCGCAATCTGTTTCTCTCTTACTTATCTGAACCTGCTCGCGAGTTGAGAAATGCTCTAAATAGTGATAATGAGATGCCAGGGAGATGGGACGGTGAGAGTAGGGCGTTGAGGTCAATGGGAAGGAAGTCTCTTGTCTGACGGCGCTTGATCCTGCCATGGCAGGGGTTTCTCTTCAATGCATCGCGTTCTCTCGCATGGCTGATCATATGTAAATCAACGCGCTCATAAAATGGAGTGGGAGCATGGCTTCAGTCAATGCTCACTGACGCCCATTTCCCCTGGCCATGAAAGGTAACATGTTTTACCTGACTGCATGCTGCAAGGGGTGATGCTTGGCAGATATCCACTCGCTTTTTTTGGCTTCTGCATAGCTGTCGTACTCTTCTACACCTTGGGCATTAGAGCAAGCATTGATACCTTCAGATTGCTTGTGGTGAAAGTCTTGAGTTGCTGGAGGAAAGATAGAATCGCTGAGAATGAACAGGCAAGGGCGACACATGAGAAGCAATGGGAGCAAACCATGCTGGTGGCTAGCGGTCAGATGTTTTGAAATGGGTGCTGTAAGTTGAAATGACGCAACCTGGACAGGACTCACTGCAGCATTTTCCTTCTTGCTTGCGGGAGCTTCGATACCGAGTAGACCTGTAAAGATGTACCAACTCATTCCTTGTGCGTCTGTCTGTTGGATTGATCGCACTCAGAAGGAGACATGTCGCTTCGACCCTCCCGCGAGTCATCGTGATGTTTCCCAAACGCAAGGTTGAATTGTGACATGACACATCCTGATGACTGACTGTAAATGATGATGTGTATGTAGGAAATACATCCTCAAATAGAAAAATTGGCCGAGAGTGATGCCGAAACAAGTTGAACAATATACTTGCATTGATCGATGTTGTCAGCTGCTTTGATTGCACTACGCGACGGGAATCCGGATCTCAACATCTCTCTGTTTGTATTTGATGAGTGAGAAAAACTATTATTATCTCACATTTCCTCTCTTGATCGAATTTTTAAGGCACGTTCCAAAACAAAGTTCAGATAGACGGCCTCTCTCCAAGGTGTGCTTCCCTAGATTGAATCTGTAGAAAGTTCTAATCGCGTGTGGCAAGACTGTGCGAATACGAAACATTATGATGTCACGAATTCGAATGGCAGAAGATTTTGACTACGTCATGTGGTAGAGATAGATATCACTTCGAGGAAGACCCTAAAGCTTTGCTGCAGGATCGACTCTGATCTCGTTTCTTATCCTCCAGATTTGCCCAGCAAGGTGCGTCGATTCGTTGATGCTATTTACTAATCTCAAGTCGGTGCAGTTGATACGATCGAACCCGCATGGAATGACTGCTCCTCTTGTGCTTCTGGGTCGCTTGAAAGTTTAGGAGAAACATACATCTTACCTGTGGCAGAGGAGCCGGGACCGTTGGGGACAGACCAGTTCTATGACACAACTGCCTTCGTGCTAGAGGTTGGTAGCTCCACGTTCTCCATCCAGTTGATTCTTCTATCCAGAGCACCCTGCATCCTTCGAACCCCACACCCTATCTTGAGGGAAGAAATGTTGACAGGTAGCCATGAATTGCTGTTGATGTTTTATGAGCATACCTTGTGAATTCAGGTTGTATCCGTATGTTTTGAAAGGCAATGCTCCTTGTTCTAGACAGCTTTCTAATCTCTCAATAGTAGAGGTTTGTTGAATTGTGGAATGATCATTCTAATGCTATGTCGTGTAGCGCTGCTCAAGCTATATCCCTTCTGACGTGGAATCGTTAGACGGGTGTTCCAATCTTTGTTAGTCTCGAGCATGGAATGAACAATGCGCTGTTGCCCGAACCGCAGGGTTGGAACGATCTACATAGTTGCTGCCGACATCTATTCTGAAGGAATGGTATTGTATGAAGATCACCCAGCTTTTACCGAGGTATTGTAAATTTTGCTTTGTGGTTTCTGTATCAATTTGCGCTCGAAGCATTTCTCAATTGCTGCACATGCTCGGAGGATGGGACGGCCAGTGCTCATGTACAATGGAGGTAAGACTCCCCGGCGCTGTCAGACTGCAGCTTATGATATGCAGCGGTTGCAAGACATGCGAATCTCCTTCTCTACGGAGAAACTTTCCATGACAACTCCAACGCGAAAACGCAATTTCGAAGCTTCAAACATGACGTGGTGATTGGTTTTGAACTGGAATGAAGAAGATAATGAATCAAAACAGCCCTCTGACCTGTCGGATCGATGGAAGAACAAAGTCACCTTAGCATACTGTGACAAAGTATGGATACACGTGTGGCTTTTGGTCTGTTTGCTGAACATTTACAGCTTGGACGCCTTCCAGATGAAGATGGATTGACGCACAACGTCGAGGTAGCTTGCTATGTTTGATTGTTGGGATCTAAAGCCTACTTTGCAGCTGTTCTATACAGGATGGACATCCAGAACCTCTGATTACGAAACTAAAGTGGAGGTTGTTTCTCCCTAGAGTTCCTTGTCTTCACTCACGCAGCATTTCCGTGCAGAATCAGATTCGACAGGTTTTAGAAACCAGTACAGAGGGAATATTGAAAAACCAGAAATGGAAAATGGAGCAAGGAATTCTTCTGCATTGAACTGAAACTTATTTCCTCATATGATACTGAACTCAGGTGAGATCTCCGTAGCATTACTTGGAGAACCTTTCATGCATCGTTTGTTTTCTGTCGAAGTCAACTGCCTTTCTTCGTTGTGCCTGGTAATCTTCTTCCTGGTTTCTCCATGGTGCCAACACTTGTTCGAGGCTTTTCAAGAAAATTGGTGGGAGCGCCCGTGTATTGTCATCCCATCGTCAAAGGTGATTATTTGGTTTCCTCATTGGACTTTCTCACAGATTCTCGCCTAATTCTCTTTGTTTCACTTGTGTAGGAGTGTTCAACGAAGGACAGAGGGAAACGAACTGGACTCATTCATCCTTTGCTTGAGTTGGAGTTACAATCATCGGCCCCAAATGTCTCCGGGGAACAGAAGGAGATTGCTTGGGTAGCAGCCGGCACACACTTGCTAGGTTACTTCACGTGCGTTTTCCAGGTTTGTCTTACCAGGTTTGTCAAGGTACCACACAAGCCGTTATTGACAAGTCAAACCGAGGTACTCCTTTTTTCCTATGCAGCCTTTTATGATAGCTTGTTGGCAGAATCTGTCGCATCCTTTGGGGCAAACTTGACTGATTTAGCTATAGATAAGCCAGGTGATTCATATTTGGCAATCACCGTCACTGAACAGTGTTGGTTCATTGTACGGAAAAAGGAATTTACCGATTTAGAGCATGGTTTCAATACGATCATCAGTTGGTGGAGGGGTACTCTCATACGTTCTTAGTCGCAAACAGAATGCAGCATTTCATCGGCAAGCAACTATGGAAGAAAGAACAGTGCCCGTGCATTCACGAGGAATGTGTGGTCGTCTTCTCTCATAGTCGACGTCATTCTCCAGCCAGCGAAGAGCAGGCATGCTGTCGCAAAGCCACGTTGAGACTGAAACATGTCTTCAGCTGTTGGACTCCGTCCGTCAGGCGAAGAAGTTATACGGTCCAACCTGGCGCATCCACGTGTATCTTGATGAAAGTTCGTCGACGACTACGAAGGATGAGGTGATGGAATGTTCAACCCTCATGGAATAAAGGAAGTTGAGCACAGATTTACTCTCTTGGAGGCGAAATATTGTCAGCAGGACATCTTCAAGACTACGGAGAGATGACTTGGGCTTTCTGGCCCTTCCTAGAATTCGGTCGTTTTTGAAGATGTAAAGCTCCAGTTGAACTGAATGTTCACAGGCACGAAGGGAGACAGCAAGAGGAGGAGAATCATTGTTCGTGAGGCCGGGTATATTGTGGTTCTTCCGCTCATAGTGCTAATCTGCTTCTGCAGACATGATGTGATTCAGCGAGAGGTCGATGCGGTATGATATAACTGGAGCATGTGGACACGACATTGACGACCCGAGGCTCTAGGTGAAGCATTGGATCATGTCCGGCAAACAACTTCACTCCATGCGCGACTCGGTTCTTCATTCTCGACCCTTCAACTCTAGGCTGTGGGGCTGCATAGCGCCATGTGAGATTCAAGGAAGTCCTATAGTGGAGGTGCGCATGATGTCTATAGATTGAAATGGTCTGAATGGATCGAAACGGGCGAGCAGGTGGTCAAAGACTTCTTGGAAAAGCATCAGGCCCATGTTCGGACGGACGAGTGGTTCGGGAGCACAGTGATGCTGCCTTATTTCACTTGGAACAATGACAAGGTGAAGAATGTCGTCAAGTCACAATGCGCTCACCAGCCCCGCAGCTGACCCATGATTCGCTTTTCTGCATGGACTGGCAAGATTCACTTCCCTTCCCTACGGAGAGAAATGGGATTGAATTCGCCGGACAGGTCGGGTAGTTGATACTCTTTCCAAGCTTACGTGCTCTCAGCCTTCCCTGTCCTGGTATGGCGGCAACGAGGAGCTTGCGATGAAGATGCATCGGGGCGAATGGTTGTGCAGTAGCAGCCCCTACCGATGCCGAGGAAGCAGCTCTTGGCGACGAGGGTAGAAGGGCGGAGGACTGTGACAGAAGGAACAAGGGCGGCGGTGGAGGGAGGCGTAGGTGTACATAGTTGAGTTCATCTTGTCTGTTTATTGCTAGTGAAGTGTCAATGCAGCAGCTGATTTGCCTCTCCTTGCACGTTCTTGATGCTCTCTAGGTTGCGTGAAATGGGGTCGACCCCCTCCACGCCAAGCAGCTTCTTCTCTCGCAGCTGCGATCTTGCCAGCTCTCGGATGTCGTCCTCCATCTCTCGCTCAGCGATCACTTGATGCTTCTTTAGTCGCTTCAGCAGCGGCTCCTGGGCTGCCGCTGCTGGTTCCCCAGAAGCTTTCTCCTCCATTCTTCGCTTCTTGATCGTATCATCTAAGAGGCTGTGAGCCGTCATAACCATCGCGTCAGCCTCCTCGCCCTCCTTCCTAGCCTTGACACCGAGCTCTTGGATCTTGTGACGCAGCGCGTCTGCCTGCTTCACTTCATTCTCTGCATCTACAATCGCGTTGACAGCCATGATCTTGTCCTGCTGCGCTCTTGCTCCCATCAGAGAGGCAAGCTCATGGTCAAGGTCCACTTGTTGCTGGATGCTGTCCTCCTTCCCCTTGGCAATACGGTAGCTCGTGTATTTCTCGAGCTCCTTATTAGACAAATCTGTCGCTGACGCCTTGAGTTGACGGGCAAGCTCCTGCTGATAGCGCAACCGCCGACTGATCTTATGATGCAAACGCATGAGCTTAGCTCGCTTTGCTTTCTCCCTGTCCAAGTTCAAAGCGATCATCTTGATCGCCCTGTCCACCTGCACGCGCTCTGCTGCATCGAGAAATTCCTGAGGAAACAACTTGTTCTTGTTGGCTTGTGCTTGCAAACTTGTCTGCACGAGCATAGCCCGATGAGAGCCTGTCAGCATCCGTCAGGCATAACGGGCAACAGCGCGATCATCTTGTCAGCCCATGCGTTACCAGAGACCGAAGTTCGAGCGACGAGGACACACAAGACGATGGCGAGCACCTGTCGCACCAGTCATTCCCTCTCACCATCACACTCACACGAGCCTTACCGAAGCCCCAGCAGCCTTGACGGTCGATAATTCTGACCGTCTCCAACGGCTGAGCAGGGAGTCCATTCCTTAAAGAATTCCAGCAGTCAGAAGCACTCGGTTACCATCATTTTTCAGCGGCCTCGTTCACAAGCCCCCAAGTTCTTCTAAAGTCTCTCTCATGTCTTCAGGACAATCATTTCAATGAGAGCCTGTAAGACCCTCTGCTAAAATGTTGCTGAGACAAAATCTTTCCTTATTCCCCTTGGCCACTTTCGCGCCTTTCCTTTTGTTCCCCCCACTCTCTCGCTCCCTCGCCCTCTTCCTCTGCCTTCCCACCCTTCTCTCTTCTCTGTGCCCTATCTCTGTATCCTCTGACCCTCATCCTGCTGGCCACACCATCTCCCGCCTCCCTCTCCCCATGTGTTGTGCTGCCATTTTGGCGTCCCTTCGCACCAGTACTGCAATTGCGGTATGTAACGAAAATTAACGTGCGATACAGGGGAGCAGTCGCAATGGAGGAATCGCGGCAGGTTGATGCACGCAGAATCGAGATGGAAGCGGAGAGGAAGGGCGAGGAAAAAGACGAAGAGAAGCAGCAAAATGTTACGACGAGGACAAGCGTATCTTTTTAGGTGAATCATGGCTGCAGATGCTTGCGGGCGATGCTGGTTCCATCCAGCAGCTCAAGGAGCTTCGAGTTGCTATGGTCGGATGTGGATGGTTTGCGAGGAAAGCTCACATACCAGCGCTCCTGCGAGCAGAAGAATCGTCCATGAACGTGAGCATATCACGAGCTAGACTCGTTGTATCTCAACATCTGCAGGTTCTCGGAGTCAAAATTCGCCTAGTAGCGTTATGTAGCAGGACAAATGCCTCGATTGAGCAGGCCAAGCGGCGACTGGGTCGAGGAAGAGCAAGGTAAGCCCGCGGCTCGCAGACAATGACAATGACGAGAGTTTGCAGCAGCATCGCCAGCTTTACGAGCATCGACGATCTTCTCGGCGGGTGCGAGTTCGACGTATAAGCAAGATTTGTGGGAGACTGTGACTGAGGGGGCGGCAGATTGCTGACCTTGCGCTTCCAATCCCGGACATGGCGAATGCTGTGAGTGAATACCGGCATCGATGTGTTCTCTTCACAATCTACATTCTTAGGTTTCAAAATGTTTGAACGCCGGGAAAATTGTGATTTCGGAGAAACCTGCAGCTGGGTCGTTACAGCAGGTAGAAAATACTTGCGTATAGACGGTCAGTGAACTATGCTCAGCTATCGAGGGTCTGGAAAAGCTTCCTTCAAAAGGTAGGGGATGAAACCTGTCACAGCATGTCGCCATGGGAATGAAGTACGCGTTAGAGCACAGGATGCACGTGGAACGTCCTTGAGAACTGGAGTTGCAAACCGGTCGTGATGAAAATTAAGGATCTCTTGAATGTCTGCGTGCCTGGTAGCCTAGAAGCCGGAACTGATACAAGTACAGAGTTGCTGTCTTGGCAGGGTGACAAGCTACAAGCTGATATTCCATCAGATTCTCGCTCCACCGAGGTGTTTCAAGTCCACGGTCTTGTTTGTGAAGATCATTCTGTTGTCAAGCTTGACAGGGTGGAGGGGCGAGTATCTGCACAACAACGAGAAAGAGGAGGATGAAGATGGAGGATGGGTCCTTGATGTTGGAGTGCATTTCGTATATATTTTGCATCGACAGGCCTGTGCACTGATGATTGTTCAGGTAAGGTCTCTCCGAGTGTTGTTTGGCCACATTTCCTCCGTGACCTCCTCGCATGAACGTTGTCTTTGCAATTGCGCAACTATCGTTTTGTCTTATGAGATTGATCATGCAGATGAAGCTCTACGGTCTGAACGAGATCTTGAGGAGTCTCAAGCTAAACTTCATCATGAAAATGGGTTAACTGGTCTCATCAGCATCAAATTTCTTGCATCACATGATAGAGAAGGAGTTCCTTTCAAAGATGACCAGGAGTATTCCAGCACAGATAATACCTGCTCTAATGGATTATCAATTGAAACAGAGAAGGGCTCTTTGATATGGGAATTCGAAAGCAATCGCCTGCAATTCGATTTGCTATCCAGTGACCTAAACCGAGAGCCTTTGGAATCAACAACATTCAAACTGAATGCAAAGGACTCATGGATCAGTGGAGGAGTACAAGAGGCCATGTGGTCAGCGTTGAGAGATTGTGCCAAGGTAGCCATGGTGACGACCAGTCGATTGTGAGGGGATGACGAGATTGTGAAGGCGAAGGAGCGAGGTGTAAAGATTGAAACGTCAGCAACAACCTCACCAGACGAGGCCCTCTATGATGCTGCAGTCGTATGGAGCATCAAGCGACTCCAGCGTAACTCAGGGAAACAGACGCGGGAAAGTGAAAACATGATGCGTCAAAAGCTTGTTGAAGACGTGTGCGATGTTGTCGCTGATATCCTCAGCAGAGAAGATCATCCAGCACGATTAAATCTGCCAAACTGCTGCCCGCTGCTGCCAAGAACAACTTTGACAAGCGCTAGCGGGACAAGACAGTGTTCTCCCTTGTTTGTTTATCGGTTTACAAATGTTGAAGACATGCAAAAGTTGTTTCAGTGTTCAAAGCTCCATAGCTTTCTGATCTATTTGCAGAATTATGAGGACAACACATGGTAAGAAACATGAACAGAGCGTCTCATGCCCTATGGTGGATTTTAATGTAAGGAAGTCTGTGAAATCATAAATCGTAGATCTTGACATACTTGCTGTTCAGGTGAATTTGAATACTTCTGGAGTGGTACCTGTAGGTGCTGATCACAGCTGGAGTAGGTAACTGTGCCATGCTCCCATTTCCTAGTATGCTGTCACTTCTCTCGTTGTTCTGCCACATCTCTTCGCTCTGATTCTCATTCTCTTCTTGCATCAGGTGGGCTGAGACATCTTTTCTGCGAGTGGACATGAAGTCTTATAACCGCATCCTCGGAATTTCAACTCTCCCGGTGGAATCGATGGTTCTCTGACTGAAGGTCTGACTTCTCCTTCAAGGATGGCAGTCAAGCTGTGCATGTCCAGGCCGGCTGCCTCCTGCGGTCCCTCATCTCTGCGCTTTCCTACCATGACCTCTGCATCCCCTCTGTACCTGTAAGAGAACCTGTGTCTTCGTCTCGTCTAGATGCTCCTAGCTGTGTCTTCGTCTCGTCTAGATGCTCCTAGCTGTGTCTTCGTCTGCATTGGATGCTCCATGTTTACTGCATTCAGTGGCTGCTGTTTTCCTTTCCCTTGTTTCTGTCATTGAGAATGTGCATGCGATGATCTGTTGCTGCCATTCGAGATCCTGTTGGACCAAACGATTGGCGGGATGATCTCGACAGGGTCGCATGGAAGTAGCTTACGATATGGCACAACCTCAGAGCTTGTCAAGGTAATTGAACAAGCGAATCAGTCGAGGAGTTGGGGGATAGTGTTCGAAGGACATGAGAGGCTTGGACGTGAGACATGATACCAGGGTCTCAAGATGATTCTGCCAAACGGTGAACTGAAGACCTTGGGATGTTGTCAGCCCCAGCAGCAGTCAAGCTCTGAAGCGCTCAGGGACCAGGAGGTGGATGACGAGAGTCTTTTCAGAGCTGCTAGGATGAGTCTGGGCCAGCTGGGAATAATAACAGAGGTAAACTTTCTCAAATTCTTAAGTAAGTTCGTGAGGTTGTTGATGTTACAGGTGGTCTTGCGTGTTGAACGTGTCTATCATGTGGAGCAGGAAGTGATTTCTCTCTCCATAGGTGAGCCTACGTCTCAGTTGTGAAAATCCGTGAAAGAGTTGTTCATTCGATGATGGGCAGAAAACTTCTGCGAGTTAGCTTGCGAGGAAGGGAGAGGGCTACATGCCAGCTACGAGCACGTTTGGGGGCACATGCGGTTAGGAGGAGGAGAAGTCACTGTGGTCGGATTGAGGAGGAAGGAGGGAGAAGACGCAAGTCAGCAAGTAGCCAAGGAACCGTGTCAGCCTCAACCTGATGCGAGAGGAGATCACCCTGCTGACTCACAAGACTACCCCCTCCCCGACCAAGTTCTCCTCCACCGTCTCGAGTCAGACCATCTCCCTCGATTCTGGAAGAGCGACCGGTACCACGGCAAGAATTGGTTTCCATTCCCCCCGCCGCAGAAAGTCGCTGGCCAAGAGCAAGAGGATGACTTCGGGTCGGGGAAGCACCTCTCCTTGCAGTACAACTTTCCGTTGAATAGGTTGCGAGAGATCGTGACGACTCTCCTGGAGGCCTCCATGTTCCGCCATGACATGCCAACAAGGGATTACCTCGGTAGGATCGTGGAGATAAAATTTATCGGAAAAGAGAAAAACCCTGCGATGTTGGGAGCGAGCGAAGCGTTATGCTGCTTCAACATCTATTGGAAGAGGTAAGTACCGTCTGTCCTCTTCTTCTATTGACGACAACAAAGCGAAGATGCTAGCCAGGCGGCTGACAGACTGGAGGAGTTTTTCCGGGACCAAGGTGATGGATACAAGTCAGAAGCAATTGAATGATTGTGATGCGCCAACAGGCGGTCTTCCACACTTGGGAAAGTTTTTCAAGGAGGAAACGTTCGATCGGACAAGGATGCAACACGCAGTAAGAATCATGTTCGTATGATGCTATGCAGCTTAGCCTCTTGTCAGGATCAATTTCTATTCATCGCAAACTTGTTGCATCAAAGTGACTCAAAATAATGAAATCAAAGCTCTCCGAAGCGTTTTGAGCCGTCGAAAATCCACCTTCTGCTTTCTCCTCTAGATTCCCAGCTCTTTCTCAAAGTCTTCGTCGTCAAGGTCATCTATCGGCTTCGCATCGCTTGCCTTCGACTTGTCTGAAGGTCCGACGTCGATTCCCTCAAGCTCTTTCGCCATCTCCTCTTCCCATGAGAGACCAGAGTCAGTCTTGGTAGCCGAGGTCCCCGCGCTTGTGGCCGGCTTGTTGACCTAGCGAGCTGAATGAGGCAAGCCAACAAAAGGAAGGGCAAGCAGAAAGAAGAAAGGTGGAGACAAGGACAGGGAGCAGGAGATCAAGAAAGCTGGCCCTCAGTTCGTCGTGAACATGGGACAGGACAGGATCGATGATAGGAAACAAACCGGCTCGTCACTGACGAATTCTGCTCCTTCGAAGTCGAGATTATCTGTGGGATCAGGGTACCTGGTGCTACAACGAGATCAGAGCTCGGGAGGTTCGCAAAAAAATTGTTTACGTGCTCGACGTGTTCTCGCGGGTCCTCTTGCTCTCGACGCACATCTTCAAGTATGATTGCACGATCATCTCACACTTGTAAAAGTAGCTCCTCCAGAAGCTGTGTAAGGGGAAACTGTCAAGTCCTGAACATCTTGATACAGGTGCAAAGTCAGCACGGATCATATCACTCACTCTTCTTCCTTGATCTTGCTAGGCACAAGCTTGTGTCGGGCTTTCTGCAACAGCAACACTCATCATCAAAATCATCCAAGAACCTAAGCTCAACCACCTTGAGGTTTGCATCAGCCTCCAACGCAGCCATCGCCCGTTTAGTGCATGAGGGTTCCAAGAAGTCGAAGGTCTTAGATACGGCACAGCAAAGACGCCATGTCACACGAGGAGGAGGAGGAGAGGAAAGCTCACAAAGTCGTCATCAGGAACTCGCTCCTTCAACCTCGCCTTCACTTCCTCGTCGCTTCCCTGCAAAACTTCTTTCAACATGCCTGTGAGATCCAAAGGCGCTCTCAACCTCTGTGATCTTCAGCATGCTTGCTTTCATGTCGGCTTCGAATGGCTGAAGCTCCGCGTCAGAGGCAGACGTGCATGCTTCCTTGTCTCACCTTTAACCCCAAGTGAGATGTGACCCACGGAGCTCCGATCTTGTCGAACGAGACGTCCCCTTCACTTCCACTCTTGGCTTCTGCAGTACAACATGGAACGTGACGGCAGGAAACGACAAGACAAATATTTCAGTGAACCTGCTGTCTTCTTGTTGAATGATTCTTCCAAGGAGCTGCCAAACTGAGAAAACAAGGTCTTCGTCTCATTCGCAACCGATGCAACAGGTGCTAGTTTCTCCACCACTCCAGCCTCCTGTGACAACGAGTCACCACAAACAGTCACGCTGGTCCCATCAGTAACCTGTAGCGAAGCCTGTGCTTTTGCGGCAGCATTCTTAAGCCATTCCATGTCGAATACCTGCTTAGAGAGTGAGACTGGGCGAAAAGAAAGACAAACTGAGATGAATCTGTCTCGTCTGTCTCCAAGTGCCGCGCACTCTCGTTCTAACTTTGAGGCATGCAATCTACCTGCTAACACCATCGCCTCTACCTCGCCTCTGCCTCGCTCCCCCCATCCCCTCTGTCGTCCTCGACCCCCCCTCCCATCCCTCCTCCCATGCCCCCGCAAGAAGCGGTGTAGCTCGAGGGGTTGGCGAGGCGATGGAAGGGGGTACCTCCGGCCAGAGTTACTGATAGGGTGATATGCATAAGGGGTAGGGTGTCTCAGGGAAATGGGAAAGCAAGGGGTACTTGAAGTAAAGGAAAGGTTAATATGTAAGGGTAGGGTAGGGTTATCAAAATGAGTATCAGAACACCTGGTAGGGTAGGGTACATCAGGTGGACATCGCAAAGTGCAAAACAGCAAAAAGCGCGATGATGCCGATATACAGCCATCATCCCGATATACAGCCATCATCCCGATATACAGCCATCATGCCGATATACAGCCATCATCCCGATATACAGCCATCATCCCGATATACAGCCATCATCCCGATATACAGCCATCATCCCGATATACAGCCATCATCCCGATATACAGCCATCATGCCGACATACAGCCATCATGCTTGAGATATACAAGGACATCTCAACCATCTCTCTATCACCTCAACCATCTCTCTATCACCACAACCATCTCTCTATCACCTCAACCATCTCTCTATCATCTCAACCATCTCTCTATCACCTCAACCATCTCTCTATCATCTCAACCATCTCTCTATCACCTCAACCATCTCTCTATCATCTCAACCATCTCTCTATCACCTCAACCATCTCTCTATCATCTCAACCATCTCTCTATCATCTCAACCATCACTCTATCATCTCAACCATCTCTCTATCACCTCAACCATCTCCCTATCATCTCAACCATCTCGCTTTCTTCTCCTCCATCTCTATCAGCAGCTAATGACATCAACAACCGATTTATTTCACCAATTAAATGTATGTATTTCACGCCAACCCAATTTCAGTTTTATGGGGTAGTAGTCCGAATTAGACAATTTAGGGTGTAGGGTAGCGAAGAGCTGAAATAGAAATGCTGAGAGAACAGGGACCAGGATGGATGGAAAGCAAAATAGGAAGGGAGAGGAGAGGGAAGAGGGAGAGAGGTACAGATAGAGGAAAGAAGGCAGGGAGAGAGGGAGAGAGGTATAGGTAGAGGAAAGAAGGCAGAGAGAGGGAGAGAGGGAGAAAAGTACAGATAGAGGAAAGAAGGGAGGGAGAGAGGGAGAGAGGTACAGGTAGAGGAAAGAAGGCAGTCAGAGGGAGAGAGGTACAGGTAGAGGAAAGAAGGCAGTCAGAGGGAGAGAGGTACAGGTAGAGGAAAGAAGAGAGGGAGAGGGAGAGAGGTATAGGTAGAGGAAAGAAGGCAGGGAGAGGGAGAGAGGGAGAAAAGTACAGATAGAGGAAAGAAGGGAGGGAGAGAGGTATAGGTAGAGGAAAGAAGGGAGGGAGAGAGGGAGAAAAGTACAGGTAGAGGAAAGAAGGGAGGCAGAGAAGCAGGGAAGGGATGCAGGGAGAGGGATGGGGGGGCTGGGGGGAAAATGAGAGGAAGAGGGAGGCAGGGAGGCATGGGGCTTCGATATTTCTTGGTCCAGATATTCGAGTAACTCAATTCACAGTTGGCTGTTGCGCATGTTCTCTCTGCTCGTCAAACTCACGAGGTTCTACAAACTCAAGCAAGTCAATGTTCTGTGAGTGCGCGATGGCTGTCATAACTCTTCATTCTAACGTCTCTGACAGTCCAGCGGACGATCCTTTCGCTTCCTGTGAGTCCACTGCCTGCCCAGAAGCACAAGTAGAGGCAACGCCCGGCTACATCCCCTACTCCACCGCACCATGGTGGAAACATGCATCAGGCAAGAGTTTATACGCAAAAGCGGTCCTTTGATGTTGTCACAGAATATGGGAAGCAGACAGACAACTATCACATCAACAACTCTTAATTTTGCGAGCTCGATCATTCCCTTCTTCTGTACATATTTGGTTGTGGATAATTCACGAACACTCATTCTCATCAAAGTTGTTTTATTCTAGGTTGTTTCTTCAAAACATTTCATACATCCTTCTGAACGTGGCATGCAACTGCGTAGTTGAAGTACTCGGCTGCAACCTAACAAGGTAGATCAGCAGGAACGTGCGGCGACTGCTCTGAGACCTGCTTGAATTCTTCAAAGTTGATCGAGTCACTGGGGGTCTTGTGCAGCGAGATGAGGAAAATTTCCGCATCCTTTCGGATTCTCTCCTTGGACCTTGTCACGGTTAGGAGAAGCATTGGAGGAACAAGAAAAATTCACTGTGTTCGTTTGATTTGAGAATCTTCTTCCACCGCTGAGAGCATGGCATTCTGAATCGACCTGAAATTCTTCCTGTCATGACGCTGTCGCAAAACATCGATGAGATGATTACTCGAACGTCCAAGTCTTCGTGTCATGATCTGCGTACTTGACAAACAATGTGTTCATCCTGATGAGAGTATAAGCGGTGATGAATACATCAGGATGGATGTACTCGCTCTCCCATCTCCTGCGATTGTCTTGCTCCTTCAGATATCTCGCTCCCCTTTGCAAGTATCCTTCCAACCAGAAAGTCAACGTGGGAAAGTGAAAGCCTCAGTCCTGTGTACCAATGAAAACAAAGCAAACTATGTAATGAGGTCCTGTACGCAAGTAGTGGCCCGTAAACCCTGCCGATCACGTGTAAGAACGTTGACTCAGATCATTGACTTCACCTTTCCAGAACGCCAGAGGCCCTTCGGATCGAAGGATACTCATTGCACAGCCCAAGGTGCTGAAGAAGCATCAGCTTACATCTCTCCTTGCCCTGCTTGACCTGGGGTAGTACTCGCCCACACGCTTTCCATTTACAATCTTGAATGGTTGGTTGTATAAGCGCGTCCTTATCACGTCCGCTGAAGAAGAAGTTCGTCAAAGAGCTGCTGCTGCTGCTGCTGCTGCTGCTGCTGATGGTGGTGGTGGTGGTGGTGGTGGTGGTGGTGAACATGATGATGCTGATGATGATGATGATGAGGAGGAGGAGGAGGAGGAGGAGGAGGAGGAGGAGGAGGATGGTGGTGATGATGAATGGCAGACCTGGATTGTTGGCAGCCACACAAGCAAGACCAGAGAACATGGCGCAGACTCCATCTGTGATGGCGCCAGGCTGAATCGTCAACCTCAGACTGACACACGGCAGGGGACGCGTGGGTTCACCTTGAATCCTAGATGTGCGTAGTGCGGGTCATGTAGAAGCTTCTCCTTGCTGGAACAATGATGAGAGGAGGGAAGGCAGAGAAAATCGGCTTGCCTTATGCTGTTCACTGTCATGTTGGCACTTGTCGCAAGAATCGAGCGAATGGTGCTGATCCCCGTTCCCAGCCAAAGAGCTGACGCTCCTTCCTGCCTGGTGATGACGCGAAAGCTGTCGAGAAAGCCCTTGTACTTGTATCCCTGATACCCTACAGAGGTAGCAGCAACACTGGAGGCCTGAAGGCTCCATTACTGACACGCTGAGAGGCATCAAGTTAAGTCACTTGCAGTCTTGTCTTGACTATCTCGATCGGGTTGCATATCATCGCTCCCACTGCTCCAGATATTCCTCCAGCAACGAGTCGCTTCCACACAGGGGCAGTTTTGTGCTCAGTGCCATGCAGCTGGTCAAGGACGGGCTCAAAGAGGCCTATGCGAAAGAAGTTCTTCGATCCTTCTCGAATGATGGCAGCCGTCAGCCCCCGCTGCGTTCCTTCAAGACCCTGGGGAGCATCAGAGATGAGGTTGAGAGCAGACAGGCAGGACCTCTGATTGCAGAGTCTTGATGATGCAGTCAAAGACATTCTTGTAGACTTTCTTTCCTCCTGATGACGCCTCCCCCTGTCTCAATCGAATAGCACCGGTCAGATCCTCCGCCTGCCCTGCATGCGATCAGGGACCTGCAGCTGCATCCTGACTTTTGCGACGTCAAAAGGATTCGTGAAGACAGCTGCCCCTGCAGACACGCGTCAACATCTTCCTGCTGGTCAACTCCTCTGCCTGCTGGTCCCAGCCCTGAGAACACCATCCCGTACCATCCACCTGCGATGCCGACGGCCAAGTCAGGGAGGGGAAGAGCTGCTGACTGCATTGTTCCTACCTCTGCCGTAGTTGTCCGGCACCTTGTCAGGCCTGGTCCTCCCGATGAACTTCTCGAACGATCTGCTTCCTCGTCCCTCCAAGGCACTTGCTATGACTACACGTGACGGCTCACGAGGGCGGAAAGCAAGAGCTCGAGAGGATGAGGAGCATGAGAGGTGAGGAGTGAGCGAGGAACCAAGATGAGGAGGAGAGGAGGAGGAGAGGAGGAGAGAGGAGGACGCGTGCATCAACATGGCGCTCTGCCCCCCTCCACTGCGATGGCACTCGCCCATCACGCCTCCTTTCGCTCCCCGATGCAAGCCCGCCTCGGTTCTTCAAGCTCGTCACTTCGTCATGGCGCAGGTTTGTTGAGGAGGTGTCGAGGAAGGGACGAGAAGAGAGAGGAGGAAGGGTAGGGAGAGAGGAGAGAAGAAGTGAGAGGAGCGAGATGGATAGAGCCTCTGCTCTGAAAGACTTCATCCATACACCAAACTTCATTCTGATTCCTTATCCTCTAGGATCGCGAAAGGAATTTCAGACGACCTGATCATGGTATCTCACGACCCTGCTCCTCGAGACATGACTGTGCATGGCAGCAGACAGCAGGTCCTCACAAGACGGACTGGGGAACAAACCCATGTCTGTCGCAGTCATGTTCGCCGTATGCTGCGCCTGGTGCTCCTGTGATGGGATAGGCGTCAAGAGACTGAATTAGACGTGCTAGCATCTTGTGTGTATTGGGCTTGATCTACATGATCTGGGCGATATGGACACTGTTCACAACCATGTGATATGCTGTGCTCCTGTTATCTGAGGAGAATCTGAATGATTTCACCAGAGAGTCCACAACAACAGCGTGTGGATCAAGATACAACATCTGGTTGTTATGCCTGACTGTGAGGGAGATGGAGGAGGGGCAAGGAGTCTCGCTGATCTCGTGTCAGGTGATGATTCTTGTTCCCGTGCTTGGAACTCTCTCAGCTATCATCGCCGCCTTCACCACCCTCACTGGCCTCACTGCGGTACCTCCGCTCATCAAGTGAGTCAGGGGTTGGTGATATTCGACCTTCACCCTCTGCCTCCACCCTCCCGTGACCGCTCGCTGCCAGTCTGTCGATGGCGATATGGGGAATCATGCTGTGGAGCTCGATGGGAGGTAAGCTGAGGCGCTTGGTATGCTTGACCTGACAAGTCGAAGACGCTTGTATGGAGTTCTTCGAGAAAAGATTTTGGCATCTTGCGCTGCTCTTCAAGGTGAAAGTTCCTGCTTGGTGATGGAAGAGGATGATTCCATTCAGATCACAGTTGTTCTCTTAGCCATCACGCTCTTCACTTTCTTCTGCATCATCGTAAGGCTACACGTGGCTGCTTGTGGACTTTGAGACTTGTGCTTGCAGTGCGTGGGAGCTGCTTTCTTGGGAGGGACGGTAGCGACAGGAGGGATTCTCCCGAGCATGCGGGGATACTCAGCCATCTCGGGAGACCGGGCAGGCGAAACTCCATCGGAGCGCGACGAGTCGCTGCTGGAAGGCGCAAGGGAAGGGGATAGTGAAGCGGTGAGGGGGAAAGGTCGGCCTTCTGTTGATGACCTTGACGGCAGGTTGAGAAACTGCTGAGAGGAAACGCAAATTTAAACGTCCGAGACGAGAATGGCTTCCAAGCATTGTGCGCCTCTCATTCCCACCAGCTTCTTTGCCGCTATGCCCTGTTCTTGTTTGACCTCACCAGCTTGGCCCTTCGTCTCTATCTGACCAGTTCCTCCCCGCCTGGTTCTGACTGATGCCCAGACACTTGGCAGCGTCGCGAGGTCATCTTGCGATTGTTCGACAGCTGATCAAGGTAGAGCAAATCGAAAGAAAAACGATGAGGGGACGAGGATGGGGGGGAGGGGAAGGGAGGAATAGAAAGGGAAGGAAGAGAGGGATTTGAGAACAACACCAGGAAGGTTGGGGAGAGGGGAGGGAGGATAGTTGAGCGAGTGGCTATGGAAGGAGGAGCATGGGACTTTGCTGAAGCCAAACAGGCAGGGGCGAACATTGATGCTGAGACGTCGGCCGGGGATACTCCTCTCTCTCTATCAGCGGGACATGTAAGGAGAAGGGAAGGAAGGGTGCGAACTGATCGTGAAGCTTTGAGCAGGTGGAGGTTGAACAATTCCTGCGATCAGTGGGAGCGAAAGAGAGGTGAGGATGATGGAGGACACAGGGAAGGAGCGGAGATGATTGGAGTGCTGAGATGAAGAGGTTGAGAGTTGGTAGTCGTGTCTTCACGTAAAATGTGGAAGAGATTTGAGCTGACATGGGTTTTTCGTGAAATGACAGGAACGCATCAGAAGCGGAGAAAGTGTAAAATAGAGAGATTGTATTGTAAGAACATTGTTTTGTCACATTCTTGCTCTACTTGCTACATCGCTGCAACGTATTCCTTTAAGTCCATCACACTCATCATAATATCTCATCTAGGATGAAACTGGTTAACAAAAAGCAGATCTGTGTTTGTATGAAGCTTGGATATGTAGCAGTTCAACACGAGACATTGTCTGTTTCGTCCAAGACAATTGTCTCTCTTCCTCAGCGCTCAGGCAGCTCTTCCTAAGCTGTTGATGACATTGAAATTTAGCTCGTAAGCTTCATCCACATGCGAGGGCTGCATCACCTTCAGACGATTCTCAGTCGACGTCATGCCCAGCACCAGCCCCTGCGTGCTCCAGTGCTTGAGCGACATGTGTGAGATAGAGGCAGAGGAGGGTTGAACTTCTGACCTTCAACTGGATGTCTCGAGAAGAAACTCTGTAGTCCACCTGAAACTCGTGAGGGTTTGAAGCACAAAGAACGATCGATTGCTTCACGTCTTCGAGATCCCGATCGTAGGCAACGTCGTTCTGAAACACCTCAGGCGATATGTTTCGGTATACAGGAGGCACAGCAAAAGGAAATTTGGTAGGAGAATCATCAAACAAATCGAGGTGTAAGTTGGATGCAGACATATCAGTGGTGAGCTCTGTTTGTTCCGGGTCCAACGAGAGTAGTTTGCGCTCAATCAAGAGTTGAAAAAAGGCTCGATCTTCCATGGCGATGACGTCATTGGCAGAGATGCCGAGTAGACTGGAGTACAACTCACTGAATTCTTTGATCTGCCGCAGAAGGTCAACATTCTGTCATGATTGATTCGCCATACCTCTTCAACAACCTGGTTTCCGGTTACAATCTTCGGACAAGTCCAGAAACCATTGGCAAAGTCAACTTCAGCCATCGCCATGCTGCGGTTCGTGTATCGGTACAAGGATCTGCAGCACATGGCTAGTTTGTGCACGTCTGCCGATCTTGGGCCCTCCAACGCCCCCCGGCAGACGCGGATCGCCTCGAATTCCCTCGATTCTCCATCGCGGTCTTCGGTCTCGTAGAACGTGGGTGGCTTGGTATGTGTTCGAACTAGGATGCGACGTTTGCCTAGCTTCGGGCAGAAAGACTTGGGAAATGGCTGGAGGAGAGAAAAATGGAATCAGGAGAACGCAAGAACAAGACAAGGAAAAGCAAGAGCAAGACTAACCTGGAAAAACATCATGGAATACATGATTGCTTTCTCATGCATCTCGATTTTTTGTCTGCTTTTCATTAGCGCATTTAAGTTTGAGGGATTGGTATTGAATTGTCCCTGCTCTAGCAGCCAACATTCTTCCTGCCAGTCATCGTCGCCCCCTGTCATTGGTTTTATCGTCGCGTGCAGGATGGTCTGAGCAGCCTGTGCTGCTGGTGACGAGGAAGGTTGATCGCTTGTCGAGACGCTGACTTGGGTGGTCGTCCATCGTCTGGCATCAGCATCGAACGCGTATAAAGTCGCTTCTTCCTTTTCACCTGCCATGTTTTGCACCTCCTTGCACGACAAGCTTGTCAAATCGTAGGGTAAGGCATGAAAAAGCGTTACTTACCGTTATTGTCGGTATGAGGGTTGAGGAAACTCGTCAGCATGGCGGGAAGCGCACTTTTGTTGCTGGCCATGCAGATAGCGGGAGCCGCCGCCTTTTCGCCCCCTTGTGCTCTCATGCTCTCTCACCACCTTCGCGCTCCTCTCACCGCAGATGCCATGCGTCTCACCATGCTTCCGAGAGTGGCTCCACTTCGGCCGAGGGTACATGAAGCAAGCAAGATGAAGGCACAAATTGAATTCAGCGGTACCTGAACATGAAGATCTTCCGTGATGTTGGGACATTCTTGATGTGAAGTTCTGTTTGATTGCAATGTCTTTGACCTTGATTGCGCTTTCTCAACGTCGATAAGCGTCAGTCCCTCTGAATGCCTTTGGATTTTACAGACTGGGACGGCGAAGACCTCGTAAAGATGCAGCGTGTGGATCCGTTGGACGAAGCAGGATATCGCATGCATGAAAGCTCTGACAACTTCGTTCCTCTTGGTGCGGCTCTGCTGCACTTCTGAAGCTCTACACGCGGTGACTCACCTCACAGAGGGCGATATCGTGGAGTACGTACTGGAAGGATTCAAGCAAGTGAACATGGGGATGGTTGTGGAAGACTCGACGGACGGCGAAGTGAAGGTAACGACTCGCACATGTCGTTCCTCCCTCTCCTGCTGGCTGATTTTCGAAATTTCTTCTTGTTGTCAGGTCAGGAAACTGTTGAGACGCGACGGCGACGGCGAGTTCGATGAATGGAGATGCGTCGTGGCCAAGACTGAGGCAGTAGTAGAGGTTGCCGATCAGCTGCTTGTCAACCCATCTGACCTCATGACAAGGTTCCTGTCTATGCTGTGAGATACGTCGGAACTTGCACCGAGTGCTCAGAAGAAAACGGCGTATGTTGATAATGGTCGATGTGGCAGTGCAGGGGTTGAGGAGGGAGGGAGGGAGGAGAGATGAGGCAAGTGCTATGCGACATCTTGTAAGAAGAAAGGAATGACAAGCTTGTTTTTTGTCAAACAACACAAACAGCTGGAGCTGAACAGTGAATGAAGATGTATCCCTGAACTTTATCCCCTTCTTGCAGGCTGAAATGAATATCGTCCCCTCTGCTCACTTCTTCTTGCCTCCCTGCAGGGCGACAGTGAGAAAGACGCAGCACAGGGAATGGTGGAGACGAGCAGGAACCGACAAAGGAAAGCAACTGGAGCAGGGGAGGAGAAGGGGAGGACGGGAGGAGGAGGAGCAACATTCACCTTCTTCTTCTTAGGGGCAGCGCTTGCAGCCTGTTACATTGCAAGGGGGTCAGAGAGACGGCAACCTGGAGAGGGAGCGCACCTTTGCCTTGTTCTCCTCGTTCTTGAGCTTGTACTGGAAGAAGGAGTAGACGGTGTTCCTGGATCACACAACGACAGTCAGGTCAAGGAAGTCGCTTGTAAGCACGGTGAAAGCAGGAACGAGTCGGAGGGAGCTGAAGGAGGAGGAAGGAGACGCAGTTAGGTGGGGGAGAGACTGGATGGATGCTAACCGTCTGACTGCCTTGAGCATGTCCTGATACAGCTCGAAGCCCTCCTGCTGGAATTCAATGAAAGGGTCGCCCTTGTACGCGCGAAGTCCGATGAAATCCTTGAGGAAATCGATATCCTTGAGGTGCTGCTTCCAGAGAAGATCCACTTGCGTGAGGATGATGTACCTCTCGATCTCGAACGAGAAGCTCTCCTTCACCGCATCCAGCTCTCCCTCCTTCCTCTCCAGCACCTCCTCCACTTGCCTGCGGACCACCTGCCGCACTTCATCGCGAGACTTGAGGGCTGCGATATCCGAGTCCTTGAGCTGGATGCCGTCGAAGAACTGCGCGAGCTTGTTGGCGAGGCCTGAGGCGTCGAGTTTCCCTTCCTTGATGTAGTTGGGAACGATCTCCTCCGCCGTGTCCAGGCAGTACTCAAGGATGGTGTTGGACATGTAGTCCGAGTCCTCAGTGACGAACTTCTTCCTCATGCTGTAGATGGACTCTCTCTGCGATGAGAGGATCTCGTCGTACTTGAACATCTCCTTGCGGATCCCGTAGAAGTATTCCTCCACTCTCCTCTGCACCCCGTCAAGCGCGTCGCTCACTGACTTGGCCTCCAGCGGCATGTCCTCCTCCACCTTGAGCTTATCGAGCAGCCCGTCGATGGACGTCCCTCCGAACACCTGGAACAGACGGTCGTCGAGCGCGAGGAAGAAGCGCGAGCTGCCGGGGTCCCCCTGACGTCCAGCGCGTCCTCGAAGCTGCTGGTCGATCCTCCTGCTCTCATGCCTCTCCGTGCCGATGACGTGCAGACCTCCAAGGTCTTCTACCTCCTCCTTCTCCTTCTTGCATCGCACGTCGTACTCCTCCTTCACCACCCTGTAAGCCTCCCGCAGCTTCTCCAGATGGCTTCCCGCCTCCACTGGCCCCGTCTCAGCCGCCACAGCAAGGAGAGACTCTACATCCAGCATGCTTGGGAGCGACCCAAGCGCCGACGCCGCCGCCTGCACAGCCTCGTCGATCTTGTTGACGGCCTGCTCGGAGAGCTCAGGCAGGGGGATGCAGGCTGGGTTCTGCTTGATCTCCATGGCCTCCTTGGACGGCAAGCCGTTCTTCTTGTCCACAAGCGCAGGAGCCAACTTCTGCATGATGCGCTTCTTGGCGAAGAAACCGCTGTTGCCTCCCAAGAGAATGTCAGTTCCTCTTCCGGCCATGTTGGTCGCGATGGTGATGGCGAAGGCGCGTCCAGCCTGGGCGACGATCTCGTTTTCACGGGTCACGACCTCAGGCTTGGCGTTCAGAACCTCGTGCGGCACTTCGAGCTCCGTCATGAGCTTCGAGAGCTGCTCAGACGCTGCGATCGAGGTCGTTCCGATGAGGATCGGCTGTCCCTTGGTGTGTCTGCGCGCGATGTCGCCCATGACGGCCTTCCACTTGCCTGCCTGTGTGCGGAACGTGGCGTCAGGGTTGTCTCGTCGAGCGACCGGGAGAGCCGTGGGGATCGAGAGAACTTCGAGCCCGTAAATATCGCCGAACTCCTTGGCCTCCGTCCTCGCTGTTCCTGTCATGCCAGAGAGCTTGGGGAAGAGGCGGAAGAAGGACTGGTAGGTGATGGAGGCGACAGTCTGGGTTTCGGACGAGGGCTTCAGCCCTTCCTTGGCCTCCACCGACTGATGCAGCCCGTTGCTCCACCGCCGGCCCTCGAGTACACGGCCAGTGAACTCATCGACGATCATGACCTCGTTGGCGCGCACGACGTACTGGACGTCCTTCTTGAAGAGAGACTTGGCCTTGAGGGCGTTGATGATGTAGGGAGACCAGGGATCCTTGGGGTTGAACAGGTCCTTCACATTCAAGATCTTCTCCACATCCGAGAACCCTCGCTCAGTCAACGTGACACTTTGCGACTTCTCGTCAACCGTGTAGTGAACCTTCTCCTCCAGCACAGTCGCGATCTTGGCAGAGTTCGCGTACTTGGCAGCTGGAGCAGCAGTCTTCTCTGAGATGATCAAGGGAGTTCGTGCCTCGTCAATCATGATGCTGTCTGCCTCGTCTACAATGCAGAAGTTGAACGGGCGGGTAAGAACGATATCTTCGGGCTTGATCGCGAGGTTGTCGCGGAGGTAGTCGAAGCCGAGCTCTGAGTTGGTGACGTAGGTGATGTCGCAGCCGTAGTTGGCCCTGCGCTCCTCAGGCTTCATCTCTGCCTGGATCAGTCCGACAGTCAGGCCAAGGAAGCGATGGATCTGTCCCATGTTCTCAGCATCTCTCCTTGCCAGGTAGTCGTTCACAGTAACCACATGGACTCCCTTGCCAGAGAGCGCGTTCAGGTAGCTGGGCAGAGTCGCTACGAGCGTCTTGCCTTCTCCTGTCGCCATCTCCGCCAACTTCCTTTGGTGCAGCACCATGCCGCCCACCATCTGCACGTCATAGTGGCGGAGCTTGAGGACACGCCATGCAGCTTCGCGCACAACCGCAAAGGCTTCGTCGAGAATGTCTTCCTCAGTCTCTCCTTTTCGCAGCCTCTGCTGGAACTCCTGGGTCTTGGCTCGCAGCTGCTCGTCCGTCAGCTTTTCAATCTGCTCCTCGAGCACGTTGATCTTGCTCTCAACTCGCACGAGAAGCTCCTTCACAAACTTCTGGTTCTCCGGGGATCCGACTCCGAACACTACTCCTCCCTCACTCGTTGCCTCCTCTTTGCCCATTCCAAAGCTCTTCGCTACCGTATCAAACAACCCCATCCTCAACCCTACGCTCCCCTGCCTCTGGCGCAGCCCAGGGATCGAGAAAGAGCGAGAAGCAAGGGAAGGGGTGAGCGAGGAGGATGCTAAAGCTCTTGAACGCGCCAGAGGAGGAGCATGCTGGAACGCCTCGACGCCTCCCAGCAGCAGCATGGCGACGGCTACCACCTGCATGGCCGCTGCTTATGCCTTATTTGCCTTACTTTTTTAGGACAGAACCCTTTTAATTTTACTGCATTCTACCTAAATGAATTAAATCTGTTCTAAATAAGTGTCATTTCTGTTAAATTGCGCCGGGGAACATACAAGGATAAGCGAAATCCATATTGAATAACTACAAAGTGACCTAAAATTATAACTTAGTGGTTAATTCGAGTCGTGGCCGCCGTGGGCGGCCGAGTCGGGCCGGAGCCGGGCCGGGCGGCGCGGCGCCGGATCAGGCCGGGGCCCGGACCGTGCCGGCGTACCGATAGGACCGGCACGGTCGCGCCCGGATTCGCCGGAGTCGGCGGACCGTCAGGCTCAGAGGCTCGGCCAGTCACTTCAGTGCCCGGCCCTCACCTGAGTCACTGACGACGCCAGGCGGCGTGCCCGAAAACTGATCAGAACGAGGACGTACGGTACTGTACAAGACACGGTCTCGGCCCCGCCCTGGAGTCCAATAGTGACCGTCGGACTACTAAGTTAACCGTTGAACCGGTCACGGGGTGGACCCGGCGCCGGGCCGGGGCCGTCCGGGCCGGGCCGGGGCCGTCCGGGCCGGGCCGGGCCCCGGGATTCAGGGAGGCAACAAACCTGAAGAAACGTGCTGATAAGCCCTGCGACATGCAGAGGATGTGACGGAGCGAGGGAGGGAGAGCGAGGGAGCGAGGGAGCGAGGGAGCGAGGGAGCGAGGGAGCGAGGGAGCGAGGGAGCGAGGGAGCGAGGGAGCGAGGGAGCGAGGGAGCGAGGGAGCGAGGGAGCCG